>NC_085861.1:46523721-46531221 GCF_034702125.1 Engraulis encrasicolus | reverse complement strand
CATGAAAGCAAGCACACACACACAGATTGAGTCACACACACACTTATGCACACGTGCAAGCATACACACACACATTTCTTCTTCTATCCCTTTATTTCCATCTCCCTCACACTTGTCTGCCATCATCTCGCTTTCTTTTACATACATGCACATACTGTGAAAACGCATGTGAATGACGATGAACACATACACATGGATATACATACACGTGCACTTTTGAAAACTTCCCTGTCTTTGCAAAGAGGCAGATGAAGAGCGAGGCAGTAGTAGCGGCAGTTGATTATTGCTGCACCCATTGATGCCTAAAGCACCTGCAAAAAAAAACGCCTGATGAATGCCTAAGCCCGTGTTGGGAAAGTTGCCCTCAGTCTATAAAAAACCTAAATATCCTTAAGACCCTCATCTTGCATTAGAATGTGTTCATTCAGCTGTAACATATACCACATTTTTTTTTATTAAAGAAGGACGTTAGAGAGGGGGACACTGCTGCAACAGGTCTGTTATTGAGGTAATTGGAAATGATACACAAACAATGGTTTATTATCAGAAATGACATATTTGTTTAATGTTGATTATAGCTGAAATATTGCTATGGTACTGGTGCAACAGGTCTGCATATGAGGTAATGGTAATAAATGTTACACAATCAAAGGGCCATAATTAGTATGTCAGATTTTGTGATTTTTCTTACTTTATTGAATTTAAAGCTTACATTGTTGAATATATTACATTACGTGCTTGTGTAATATATTCAAATATGGACACCAGGGAGCTGGTCACAGCTAATGAAGTAATGGTAAATGTTAGACAAACAAAGCACTATTATTAGTGTGGGAGGGGAGTCAGAGAGTGTTGCGATGGCTGGCCGCCCACTGTCTGGGTTTCCTCTCTCTTTCTCTTTCTCTCTCTCTCTCTTTCTCTCTCTCGCTCTCTCTCTCTCCCCCTCTCTCTCTCAGAGACGGCTCCCTCCTCATTGATTTAACGAGCTGCCAGGTGAAGAAATCTATTCTACTCAGAGCGCGCCTCAGCTAGACACACTGTGCGTCACAACACGTCGCATCAAATGCACACACACGCACACGCACGCAGAAATGCACGCACGCAAGCACACGCACACACACACGCACACACACACGCACACACACACACACACACACACACACACACACACACACACACACACACACACACACAGTGTGCACACACAGATTTGTACGAACACACAGCCCTCCACGTAATCAAGGAATGATGGAGCTTATGTGCCTATTTGTCTATTCTGGTCCCATGTAGGTATTCAAGCCAAATTACTAATCAATAAAAGCTTCTACACAGGAGGCAGCACACACAATATTGAAAGGAACATTCCACTTTGGAAATAGGTTAGAGATAAACAGTTAAGTAGTTAAACAGGGAGAAAAACAATTATGTTTCACTGGTTTTTAAAAAGCATTCAGAATAAGTCCTGATAGTGAAGTGATTAACCCGTTTAGGCCTGATGCTGTGTATGCGCTGCATTGACCTACACGCCTGGAGGAGCAACATAGACACTGCATTTTGAGTGTTTTTTTTTTTTTTTTTAAACATTGGTATGTTAGAGCCATTGACAGTATATATATTTAATAATATATATTTATCTCAATGACTACATTATTATGCAAGATGAGGTAAAGCTTTACAGCAAATGGAAGTTATTTCATGTTTAATGTGCTTCAGAGGCTGAGGTATTTAGGTTTATATTGGCTGAGAGCAACTTTTCCCAAAAAGGACTTAGGCATTTAGCAGGCATTTTGTAAGGTACCTTTAACCCTCTGGAGTCCTAGTGCCCGCTGGCGGGCAATTTGACACTTCACCAAAAACACATCTGTAACTCTGTGAGTGTTTGTCATTCAGACATAGGAGTGAGTCAAGTCACAACATTAAAAACATTGAAACTTCTAGTTTTCATATATATATATTGAAGAAATTATATAGCTGGCCATTTTTAAAGAGAGTGAAAACAAATCTTTGGATTTTCTGCAATCTCTGACTGCAGCAGCCTCCGAAGTCACACCAATCTTTATTCACATGTAAAGTACCCAGTGTGTGAGTGGCTATACAGAGGTGTGAACACACCCCTTTCAACCAGCAGAAACAAAAGACTGTGGGAAAACAAAGACAATGCCCTACCAGAGCACATGGCAAGTGACAGGGGGGTGGGGGCCATCAGAGGTGTTGCCCACCCATCTCATTAGTATTCTGAATAACAGATGCAGTACCTTGACATACAATTACTTTTTTACACTTTCCACGGAAACAACAAACATTTCAAAATGCTCTTTGCACTTTTATGCAGCCAACACTTTTGCTTACTAGGTTGAAACTTCAAAAGTCATGGCTAAATATATTTATATTGTGTTTTCTTGCACTGTTCGAAGACCGTTTCTTTTGTACAGTTGTGTTTACACTCAATTTAAATAAAACATGTTTCTATTACATTCACTTTACTATCATATTCTTTTTTGTTAGGCTTTTCAGAATACAACCATATGTGCCACATTAGTATAGATGTTTATAGTTAGTTGAAATACTTGAAAAAAGTAAAGGTGTTCCAAACTGCCTGAAAGCCTCTGAGAGGCCCTAGACTCCAGACGGTTAAGCTTAAATGGGTTAAGGAAGGGTTAACTATATTTCAGTAATGCTTAGACTAATACATGCTTAACAAGCAGGACTAATAAAGAATACAATATGATACAATATGACCTAATTGCCCGTTCTATATTTGTATAATAAAGTGCTACCAGTCATTTTCCATGGTGTTGTGTGCACCTTCTGCAGCCTACAGCAGTTCAACACTCACATAGAGACATTTTCATTTCAAGTTGATGCAAATAGATTCGGGGCTCAAAGCAGAGAAAGCTGGGTTGTGTGTACATGTGGTTATAAATGTTAATACAATAGGTAGTTACATCCAGTCAATATATTTTGCAATATCTGATTGGATGAGACGCATTCTATTGGCATTCTCCGCATCGGTAAGCGGGAGGATGTCTAGGCTGACATTCTCCCCGGAGATTACTCACACCTAGCAATCACTCCGCCATGGATAGAATGCAACCAGGGCCGCATATTTTGTATTTTGAACTCGCCATCATTCTATTTAATTCCATAGCTACTGCGGAGAAAGCGCGAGAGGCTGAACACAATCAGGACATTGGGTCCTACATAAGCCAAATGAGACATACGAACAGCACATGTTTATTTGTCTGAGTCAGGGTATGAGATCTCATTTGCACTCCAGGAGAGGGAATGACAAGAAGAGATGCCCTTAACATTGTTTTACCAGCAAGCTTGTTGTCCATGTGCAAATCAATGTAGGTTCTATAGCCGAACCACCTGGGAGGATAACAACATCTTCCCTCCCACTCATGTCATATTGCTTAACCATACTCTAAGTGTTTAGTTAGTATGTTGCACAGAGCTCAGAGAGGCCCGTTTTTTTGTGCGTGCTTGTGTTTACTATATGCCTTGGTGCTAGGTGTTGAATACTATCGACACTTTACAGAATAGTAGGCCTACATACACAGGAATATGCATGAATAGGAAAAAGGCACTTCTATTAGCAGTCCAAGGAATTCAAGCAAGGGGTTTGCAAATAAGTTAATCATCATGGAAAGGGGATCACAGACAAATACCCTTGCTGTTTCCTGCTGGGCTGTTTCTTAATTTGCTTTGTTTGACGTAGACTTGCACACGTGTACGTGTGATCATGTATGTTTGCATGCCCGTGTACTGCCTACAGATGAGATGGTTGCCTGATGGTATCATCTAAGATTCTTTTCCCCCTCTCTGCCCAGAATTCAGTGGCATGCCATCACACACACGAGCAGGCATGCACGCACAATTGTCATTTGAATATCCCATAGACACAGAGGCAGGGAACGGTTCAAAGTTGGGGGGAAGACGTTTAAACAGAAAAGAATGACAGTTGCCACAAGAAAGAGAAAGAATAAAAAAAGGAAAGCGACAAAGAAAGATTGATTATACCCATCCATTACCTATGTAAACCACTGGAGAGACTGGCCGTATCTGTGGTGTGTGTGTGTGTGTGTGTGTGTGTGTGTGTGTGTGTGTGTGTGTGTGTGTGTGTGTGTGTGTGTGTGTGTGTGTGTGTGTGTGTGTGTGTGTGTGTGTGTGTGTCTGTGTGTGTGTGTGTGTGTGTGTGTGTGTGTGTGTGTGTGTGTTTGCATAGCTGTGATGGCATGGCACTGAAGTCTGGGCAGATGCTACTTCAATATTAGCCAATAAAAAAGCTCATACCGCTCAGGGAGATATACGTATACAGGTGTGTGTGTGTGTGTGTGTGTGTGTGTGTGTGTGTGTGTGTGTGTGTGTGTGTGTGTGTGTGTGTGTGTGTGTGTGTGTGTGTGTGTGTGTGTGTGTGTGTGTGTGTGTGTGTGTGTGTGTGTGTGTTTGTGTGAATGTGTACGTGTACATATCTGTGTCTGTGTGTGTGTGTCTGAGGTGTCGCAGACAGCCCTCATTTGTCTTGCATTCGTTTTATTGTTTGTCATCGTCTGCTGTGCAGTATGCACCTTTCTCCCTGTCTAGGTTATAGAGCTCGACGTCTCAATCTAGCCCAGCCTATAGCACCTTCCAGGGCTGCACTGGGGGAGAAATAGGGCCCAGGCACTTTTGGCTTAAAGGGGCCCCTCATAATTAGCTACGCAGAACTGACTCAACAGCGGGCACCGCACCCTCGTGGGCCCCTATTTTCGATTTTTTTTAACATTTATTTTTTTACATTTCTGAAAATTGGAGCCCACGAGGGTGCGGGGCCCACCGGGAAATGCCCGCTATGCCAGATGGCCAGTCCAGCCTATAGCACCTTCTCCAAGCCTTCGGGGAGGTTTATTCTGGTATTATATCGGGAGGAGAATGATATGAGCAAAACAATTAAAGTAGAAGCAGGCGAGAGGCTCAAACTAAGGTTTATTACTTTTTTTGCGCTCCCTCTTTCGCAAACCCAAGTTCTGTGCTCTTCCCACGCAAAATCTAATTTCCTCTATCCACTCCATGAGCCGCGCGCACACACACACACTGAACACACACGCACACACACACTGAACACACATGCACACACACACTGAACACACACGCACACACACACCACACACACACACACACGCACAAGTCATTTGAGACACGCACACACACAGGTATTTGAGACATTCGTGCACACACACACGCACACGCACACACACACACACACACACACACACACACACATACACATACACACACACACACACAGACACACATACTCACACTCACACAGGCATTTGAGATGTATGTGGCTCGCGGTTGTTCATTTGCAAGAGATAAGACGGAGGCTCTCTGAGACTGCACGTCATTTTATCAGCAGAAGATATAGCCACCCCACTCCTCCACTCCTCACCCCCCCCCCCTCCTTCCTCTCCTACCTAAACCTCAACTGTGCATTTAATTCATGAGTGCAAGGGAAATATCATCCTAAAGCTAACACAGCCACGCTGTCCAAATAACTGACAGCAACAACCCCCCCCCCCTGTAAACATGGAGGGACTTCTAAGGTAGAGGCTTGAGCGAACTGTTGATCTGGGTGGATTACATATACTGGGTAACTATTTGACTACCATTGGTCAACAGACATACAAACAGAAACACATGCTTTCCCATCAATATTGGGGACTGACTGGGGTGATTCTTGGCGATAAAATTGAATTCCATTACACAGAACGAGTGTGTGTGCTTGTGTGTGTGTGTGTGTGTGTGTGTGTGTGTGTGTGTGTGTGTATGTGACTGTAACCCCCCCACCCCCCTTGAAACAAGCGAGCGACGTGCCAAGCGAGATGTTGAAGAACAGCTCTGACTGACAGCCTGACTGACAGCTCTTCCTATGCTGTCCTCTTTTGCCAATCTATTTAAGTAAAATGGTGGATCTGAAGCATGCGGCCGTAATTGTGCAGCGAGATTGTTTTCGTCTTGTGATCGATTCTCACATCTTTGCCTCAAACAGACCCCCCCCCCCCTTCAATTCCCACCCCCACACCCCCACCGTGCTGATATTGGGTAGGGGGTTGGAGGGGAAGGTGGGGGTGTATGGTGGGGGGGTGGGCTGATACTGACGCCCAACTGATGAACTCTCCACAGGGATTCAGATGGGGTGGGGGGTGGGGGGTGTTAAGGGTTTGGGGGAGGCAGGGAAGCCGACAGAGGGGATAGGAGGACAAAGGGGTCTGTTGTCCCGGACCCAGGGAGAAGGGGGTGCTCATGACATGGCACGTATTAGGTGAGGGGGCCCTTTCAGATGACTTTGTCCCAGGCCCAGCCAAAGCTGTCAGCGGCCCTGGGGGGAGGGGGTGCAGAATCATTGCTGATCCCATATACCCCTCTCTCGATTGATCCGAAGAGCACACAAGGTGCCACTCTCCTGATGGGGGGGAAATCGACAGGTTGTTTTGAGCGCGGAGAGCTTTAATGATCTTACTGATCCTAACGGGCCTTTTCAAAATGCCACCGAATGGACTCTTCCCTACTCGTCAACTCATTTCATCTGTACTCCCCCGGCGGCGCAGCGAGCAGTTGTGCAAACCCACTGCAGTAATTAGGCACCCAAACACACATCAACTCCTGTCAGTTATAGCACCCACAGCTCCCCCATTTGAGTCTGCAACTCTGTGTTGTTACTCAGACTCTGTGTTGTTGAGTATACTTTTGTTGTTTTCCCGGAACACAAAATGTGGCCTACAACAACTGGGAGAAGAGATTTATTTTCAAGACAGCGTGTAAAACTTCTGTTGCAATGGCAACTGAACTAAAAAATCTTTAGCCTACTAATGGATGCATCACGATTGCTTCAAGCAGTTGTGTTAATTTAAGAAACTCATTATGTTGGGTTTACGTGTAGGCCTACTGTATATTCACATAACTCTGCTATGAACAGAAAGAAATTGGTTGAAGAGCAAATAAGGCACTTTGTTGTTTGCATTTTACTACTGACTAAATAAAAGCCTAGCCAAGGCCAACAAAGGCCAGCACAGCATGAACACCAACACCACATTTCACGTTTGTCATTGTGTAGTATCTCACTATATCTGTCACAGTTTACCATCATCACGTCATTTGATGCTGCGTTAGTGAAATTCAGCTGCTGCGGCATTGGCCATTTTGTACATTTTGTCATCATGATCCATTATATTGTGACTGGCGAAGGCACACAGCCAGCCTGCCATCACCATTTCCTCTGGACAGACAAACAGAGAGACAGACAGAGAGACGAGGGTGCGCCCGGCGTCTCCAGACACAGTGATTCAACAAAGCCATAAAGCACAAGCCAAACAAACAACGCCATCCCATCAAGTTTTTAGTAGCGGAGGGAAAACAAATGACACGTCTGGCAGCTAATAGAAGAAGGAGAAAAGGGAAGCGGACGAATAAAAGGGCAAATGAGGGCATAAATCAGAGCTCTTGGCGGGCGGCCGG
>NC_085861.1:46506221-46513721 GCF_034702125.1 Engraulis encrasicolus | reverse complement strand
GTGAACAGGTCACTCACTAGCAAAGACAGTCACTTGAACTGGAGCAACTGTTGTGGAGCATGAGAACAGAGGCCAGTGCACTGAAACTTGATTTAAAGAAAGCTGAATAATTGTGGTGGAAATCGAAATCGCAATATCTGTCAGAGAAATCGCAATTTCAATTTTTACTTAAAATCCTTCAGCCCTTGTGTGAGTGTCAGTGTATGCATGTGGCATTGGCAGTGTGAGAGTGTGTTTGGCATTAGCAGTGTGAGGGTGTTTGCGCAAGTGTGAATGCCATTCCTATTGTTGCCGCTCCCTTCCCTGCACCACTGCACAGTCACTGTGGGGAAACCTGGCCCGAGGAACGCAACTGGAAACGGCACGGTTTCCTAGGGAACAGCGCGCATTGCCTCGCCTCACGTCCCGCTGGGTATTGTGAGAAAGAATCTGTGCCACTCTCCCCTCATCTCATCCCCATCACACAGATCCAGATAGCTTCAGCAGATCATCCTCTCAGCAACAATCTGCATGTCAGCATGAATTTATGTGGAGGAAAATGGCATTTTTGACATGTGAGTGTGTGTGTGTGTGTGTGTGTGTGGGTGTGTGTGTGTGTGTGTGTGTGTGTGTGTGTGTGTGTGTGTGTGTGTGTGTGTGTGTGTGTGTGTGTGTGTGTGTGTGTGTGTGTGTGTGTGTGTGTGTCATGGCCATGGATCTTTTGGCATCAACATATTAATAGCCTGTCAAAGATCAGCAGGATGGGTAATAAATTAGGCTTCAGCTTGGGCAGAGAATTGTCAGAGCTGCCAGAAGGATTTTATGTTTCTCACCTTGGAGAGAATAGAAAAATGAAAAAAAAGACAAGAAAAGGAAATGCAAAGGTTTCTCTTTTGGAGTCTCGGCACACCTGAGGCATCTGAACCCTGAGTGAGATCCCCAGCTCATCAGAATGGCTGGCCTTCGGGCGTAAAGCAAACGATAGGGGACAGCCAAGCTACTTCAGCTGCGTTCAGATGTGTGAGATTAAACATGGAGGAAAGTGCTGTGTCCCGGGGGTTTCCTGAGGAGGAATCGTCTTAGACAGGTTAGAATTGAAATGGGATGCTAGCCCAAGGACCTGATGTATACCTCAGTCAGGCGTGTGGATGTGCTCAACTGTTAAAGTTGTTTGAGTGTGGAAAAAACAACAATATAGCTTCATGTGTTTATATTGGATGCCAGGCAGCAGCTCACAATGTCTGATACAGATAACCTACTGACTGAGCTAGCAGCCTGACTTTAGTTGCCACGTTTGTCTGCCGTACAAGAGGTTGCGTATTGGGCCCTACCGTGGCGCTAACGCTAACGGTCATCTGCTACGCGGCCGACCCGGGTTCGATTCCGGCTTGGGTCCTTCCCCATCTCTCTCTCCCAACTCCCTCCTGTCTCTCCCAACTCCATCCTGTCTCTCCTCCACCATCCTGTTATGTAAAAATTAATAAAGGCTTAAAAAAAGCCCGCATCGACTGGTTCATTTTGCTTTGCCACAGCTACACATAACTCCCATCGCACCTTTCATGTTACTTTTATCAACAGGGTTGTTTGACTTTACCCCACCACAACACAATCCATGTACCCCATAAACCAGTTTCATTTTGCCATTCTCTACAGACAATACAGCACAACAGGCTCATTTTATTGAAGTGGAAGGTTTTGTGTGTTTTAATGATAATTGGGCTGAGCGTTCCCAGGAACGTCAGGGGCCACGTCAGCTTGAATGTGATGCAGAAGAAGCCTTTGATTGTGGCGTTTATCAGCCTGGGTGCGTATGCACAGGCCTGCTCCGCTCTCATCATATCATCTCCCACTGGAGTTGTACTGGCCGTTTGATCCAACTCCACCAGGCACCAAGCGCTGGCAGATTCGTGCCATGCAGTACTAGCACGCTTGCATGTGGCGGAGGCAGACCCACGCCACAAATGGTGGAGAACTGGTAGGTGTGAGAGCAGGTAGAGGTATCCAGTAGGTCAGTGGTTCCCAACCTTTATTGTCCTGCGTACCCCCTAAGCAATTTTGTCATATCATGAGTACCCCCCTCATTCATGCTCTATATCTGTTCCTCTTTCCCAATGTGACTGCACTCCATGTATTTGTTATTATTAATTTTTTCTAAGTACCCCCTGAGGTGTGCTCATGTACCCCTAGTGGTACACGTACCCCTGGTTGGGAAACACTGCAGTAGGTGTATGACTTTCAACACTTCACTTATGCACCATACCATGTATGGGTACATGCCCATGGGGAAAAAGTGTTCGAATGTGGCCTGGGTCTTTTCCCAACCCTACCACCATATCTCTCTTCAAAACATTTCCTGTCTTCTCTGTACTGTCCTAATCTATAAAAGACACAAAACGGCAGACAAATATTTTAAAAGCATACAAAATATAAACTGCTTATGAAGTCATTTCAGTGATTCCTGTTGTGTATGGATGTACAGTACGAACTTCACGTCCCATAATGCCATGCGTTTAGGCGGGGGCTATATAAGGTAGAGTCCCCCATCCAATGCTCTTCTGTACCGCCAGGACACACCGACAGCCTACTTGTATTATAATTATGCAGTAGTTAATAAAGCCAAGTTTAATGTTCAGCACTTTCATGTCCGCCTCCATGTATGTGTATGCGTGGCATCACTCGGACACAACAATTCCTCAGCTTGCAACAGGGTGGAGGGCACTTTGGAATACACCTTGACGGGCCCTGCCGTGGCCAACCGGTAGGGCACTCGCCTGCCATGCGGCTGACTCGGGTTCGATTCCCGGCCCGGGTTCTTTGCCGACCCCTCCCTGTCTCTCTCCCAATTCGCTTCCTTTCCACCTCTCACACTGTCCTATCAAATAAAGTTGAAAAAGACAAAAAAAAATCTATATATAAAAAAAAGAATACGCCTAGACGGCTTCCATGTGCGATAACTGCAATAGGTAAGTATGATGGTAGGAGGAGAGAGCCCGCTCTAAAGTTAGAGTGAGAAGCAATATCAAAACACCTGTTGGGCAACCAAAGACAAAAAAATCTATGCAGTGTTGCTTTAATGCAGTGTCCAGAGCAGGAAGAGTGAGTGTGCAGAGGGGAAATGGCTATTGCGAGGACTGAGTACGCATGGGGAAGCATTAACACAAAGCAGACCTGTTAAAAGGTCATAACATTCATCAATAATGAATGCCAAAGTGCACACACACAATCACACACAGACACACATGCACATACACACACACACACACACACACACACACACACACACACACACACACACACACACACACACACACATTGCTCCTGCAGCCTGCCACGACAGAATTCCGTCAAGCGTGACCAGAAAATGGGATGCATCCGTTTGTTTATCAAGTGCTCAGGGAAAGAAAGCAAATTACTCAACTGTTTCATGGAGGATATCGTTTGCATAGTAATGACAAGCAACAAGTTGGGAGGAATAAAATTGTTTATTCCGGTATTCCAGAAAAACAAGCAATGTGACGCATCTCTAAAATGAGATAGGTGAGCCAAACCCCACATTCTTTAAAGAAGGTAAATAAAAAAATGTAATGCAAAAGAAGGTCTTCAGGAGCGAGCAAATGAGTTTGCAAATTTGTTTGGAGAAAAGCCACAATTGAAGCCGATGCTCAAGATGGTTTAGGCTGAAACATCCTTCTTCCCTAATAAATCAATAAATATAACAGTTGGGGTCAAGAATGTGGCTTTTCTGTTGAAAAATATTGCAAAGAGTGGAGAGAAAAATGGGGGCTTGCAAAGTCAAAACAGTGTTCTCAGTGATGGCTAGTGACATGTTAATAGAAACACAGAAAAAGATGTTTTGGTGCTCTTTACAGGTTACACCAGGCAAGCTGTCATTCCTCTGTAAAGATGGCAAAGAGCAGACCGAAAAAAGGGGGCTCTTGCAGAGTCAAAAATAGTGCCTCTTTTAATTCTGACCTTTTCTGGGAGATAGGACAAAGTCAAGGGCCTTTGGGTAGTGCCTACCCTCGGGGGACACGGCAAGCAAATCGTGTTTGCATGAAGGTCAAGTTTGATTGAGGGGGAGTTTCATTCACGTGGATGGACAGGGAAAGGTCCAGTCGACTCAAAATGCATGCATGCACGCACGCACACGGAGAGACAGACAGAGAGACATACAGTACAGACAGACAGACAGACAGACAGACAGACAGACGCTAGCAAGCACGCACGCACGCACGCACGCAAGCACGCACACACGCACACACGCACACACGCACAGGACTCCTCAAGGACTTCCCTCAAAATATAATGAATGTAGATGACAGAAGAGCCCAAAATCAATACCTACTGCCATAGTTTTCTATCAGGGTGATTTCTGTGCGTGCGAGAGTGTGTGAGTGAGTGAATGAAAGAGAGAGAGAGTGAGAGAGAGAGAGGGGGGGAAAGAGAGAGAGAGTGTGTGTATGTATATGTGTATGTATATGTGAGTGTGTGTATGTATGTGTATGTGTATGCGTATGTATATGTATATGTGTGTGTGTGTGTGTGTGTGTGTGTGTGTGTGTGTGTGTGTGTGTGTGTGTGTGTGTGTGTGTGTGTGTGTGTGTGTGTGTGTGTGTATGTGTGTGTGTGTGTGTGTGTGTGTGTGTGTGTGTGTGTGTGTGTGTGTGTGTGTGTGTGTGTGTGTACATAATATGTACTGTATATGACCATGTGTGCATTGTGTATAAATACGCTAATACGCTGGCATGAAGACAAACAGAATAGGCTCATGAGGACTGCATCTTTATGGAGGGCAGTGTACTGCCGTGCAGTGAAGTCAATGGCCACACCACCTCTTTGGAAAAGACTGAAGGAGCCATTACTGCAGCCCAGCACTCCAACATCTCCAGGGAGAGGAAGAGAGGGAGAGAGGGAGAGAGGGAGAGAGGGAGAGAGGGGGAGAGGGGGGTTGTGGGGTAAATAGATGAAGGAACGGCGAGAGAGAGACATTGAGAAAACGAGAGGGAGAGAGATAGACAGAGAGAGAGGGACAGACAAATGGACAGACAGAGAGAGAGAGAGACACTGACAGACAAATACAGAGACATGAGAGAGAGAGAGAGAGAGAGAGAGAGAGAGAGAGAGAGAGAGAGAGAGAGAGAGAGAGAGAGAGAGAGAGAGATGTGGCCGCCGTCAGGGGCCATTTGTTCAGCCCCTTCAGGTGCAGGGCAAAAAGCAGCAGGTCAACTCTTAGTAACTATGGCAGCACACATGGAGCGTGATAACAACAACTCGGGAGAAGCAGAGCCAGCGGACCATCACTGTGTGTGTGTGTGTGTGTGTGTGTGTGTGTGTGTGTGTGTGTGTGTGTGTGTGTGTGTGTGTGTGTGTGTGTGTGTGTGTGTGTGTGTGTGTGTGTGTGTGTGTGTGTGTGTGTGTGTGTGTGTGTGCGTCCGCATGTGCGTGTGTAATTCTTCTCAATACATACTGTACAAAGTAATGGGAATCTTATCTACCCCCCACCCCCCTCCAAGGGCCCAGGACGACTGATCTGTTTGTCTCCCCCTGAGAGCCGGCCAAGTTGGGTTTGTGGTGCACTATGGTTATACAGTATACACTGCATTCCAAATTATTATGCAAATTACATTATCTCTGATTTCCTCAAATAATCAATATAAATGACAGTCATCATCATTTTCAAGCTGTCAGTGTTTTTGCATTTTGACCTGGTGACCCACACTTCCCTCTTGATTATACCCCATAGAATATCACACCACGTTTTGGTGATTTGGTGGGTATGGACATTCTACGTAAATCACCAGAAATAAAACCCCATTGAAAATGAATGGTAAGTTAGAGTATGAGTTAGAATGCTCACTAAAATCAAAAAAAAAAAAAAAAAAACGTATCAAGGAAATCTACGGAATATATTGAACAGTGAAGTGTGGGTCACCAGATCAACAAACAAGAACAGCTGACTGCAAAGCATCAAATATTTCTGGGCTTCCACAACTCCCATGCACAGCTTCTGCCATTGACTTCAATGTTAAACGCACCATGGCAGTGACTAAGAAAGAGAGAGTCCTAAACAAGTATTAAACATTGAAATGTAATTTAGAAAGTACCAAATTTCAACTGTTTTGAAGTTGTGATAGGCCACCGCTCATCTGTTTAGAAGGTGCAGGATTCAGTAGAAATTTCAGTATAAGAAGAAGACAATCCGCACACTTCAACTGTTTTGAAGTAAAACAAAATCCCATTTACAACACTACAAAACTGTTTTGTGTAATAATTTGGAACAGTTAAAACCTGGCTGATTACTTGAAAATTATGATGACTGTCATTTATATTGATTATTCGGGGAAATCAGTGAAAAAAGTAATTTTCATAATAATTTGGAATGCAGTGTATGTATATTACACTATTATGCTACAGTAATTAACAGGCTGGGCTACAACCAATGGTGTGTGTATGTGAGCATACTGTACGTGTGTGTGTGTGTGTGTGTGTGTGTGTGTGTGTGTGTGTGTGTGTGTGTGTGTGCGCGTGCGTGTGTGTGTCTGTTGTGAAAGAGAGAGAGAGCATGCTGGGTGTGAGTGTTTATGTTGTGATCGAGGCGGAGTGACAGCCATTGCCCATCTGCCAGCCATATGGTGACTGTTCATCATGGCAACACATTGTCACTCATCGCCTCCTCTGAGCCAACCCCAAATACACCACACCACACCACACCACACCACACCGCAGCACACCACACCACACCACACTGCACCACACCACACCACACCACACCGGACCACACCACACCGCAACGGAGCACAACGCAACACACCACACCACACCTTACCACACCACACCGCAACGCAGCACACCACATCGGACCATACCACACCACAACGCAGCGCAACACAGCGCAACGCAACGCAACGCAACGCAACTCACCACACCACACCACACCGCATCGGACCGCACCACAACGCAGTGCAACGCAACTCACCACACCACAGCAGACTGTACCACAGCACAGGAACACCGCACCACCGCACATTGCACCGCACTACTCCACACCTTACTGCACCGCACCACATCGCATCGCACCATAGCACTCCACACTACACCACACGATACCACATCGCATCACACAACACACTGAACCACACCACACCACACAACACCATACCACATCACCACACTACACTACACCACACTGCACCACACACACAGCACCACAACACTCCGCACTACGACGCACCACACCACACCCCACCCCACACCACACCATACCGCATCGCACCACACCACACCACACCACACCACACCACACGACACCACACTACACCACACCGCACCAGACCACACCACACCGCACCAAACCACAATGCAGTGAACCACAGCACACCACCGCATCGCACACCACCGCACCACACCACACCGCACTGCACCAGACTGCAATGCACAGGACCATACCACACCACGACGTACCACACCACGACGCACCACACCACATCACACCACACCACAGCGCACAGCCCCACACCAAAC
>NC_085861.1:46493721-46501221 GCF_034702125.1 Engraulis encrasicolus | reverse complement strand
TCTGGCCTGGGACTTCCCCCTGTCCTTCACGTAGGCCTACCTGTTTAGCCCCCCCATCTCCCTTGCACAATGCCTGCTGTTTACCCTCAAATGTGACGGTATGGGTGGAAGATCCCAAAGGGGGATTATGCCTTTTATCTCTAGGCTATTGCTTAGGAAATGTAGAGGTCTCAACAACAGATCAATATGGTCAAAGAGTTAAACACCTCCAGCATGTTCCTCTACCTGTGTGACTCTATGAACAGTTTCACTTGAGGATTAAAGACTAATTTGTAAATGTTTCGACATAAGGTGACTTCACCTTGTGAACTGTTGTCTGTCATTTGCTATGTTTACATGAGACGTTTAATTAGGAATTAACTGACTTTAATTCTGAATAAAGCTTAAGTCCACTCTGAAAACGTCATGTAAACTCCTCCTAATTCGGAATTAAAGGAAAGATTAAAGTAAACTCGACTGAACAATTTAATTCTGAAAAATTTAATTCGGAATTAAAAACATCATGTAAACGCAGTGAATGACCCTCAAAAGTGGAAGAAGCTACAACCTGCAATGAGAGTATGGCCTTACCCCAGTCTCTTGTGGCATAGCTTGGGCAGGTTACACACAGGTTTTCGCATAGGCTTAACACAGGTTTGCACACAATTGTTTTTTTTCTTCTTTTAAGTTCTTTTTGTTGTTCATTCATTGTGATGATATGATGACGTTTCGGCCTTTCTGTCTTGATTCACCTTCATCATGCCAATGAATGAATAACCAGCAAAAAAAAGGACTTAAAAGAAGAAAAATCCTAAGGAGTCTGCGGACCTTTTTTCTAATAACATCCCGCCAGTGTCTACCTTAAAGAAGCTCGTGATGACTTTTTCTATCCTGAACTGCCTTTCGTACGTCTTTGTTTAGGCTGCTTACTCTGTAATTCAGTAGCTTGTTTATGTCCTCTTTTGTAAGTCGATTGGTTCAACACAATCTGAGAAATGTAAGGCGGTATAATTTTTCTGTTACACCTGGGTAGGACTCGTCAATGATGTGTGAATAGTTCTGAAATTATGGTTTAAATGTAGCCATTTTTTAAACACCACCAAAAACACTATCTGTCTCTCTCTCCCTCTCTCTCTCTCTCTCAGGCTGGGTCTGTGAAGTGTGTCATTGTCTATTTCACACTCATCAGCCTCCCCCTGGGAGTGCCCTGGGTCTTTGGCTCTTCGTCTGAAGTAGTTCCTCAGGCCCCCAGAGGAGGTAAGCACCGAGAGGAGAGGAGAGGAGAGAAGAGGAGAGGAGAGGAGAGGAGAGGAGAGGAGAGGAGAGAAGAGGGGAGAAGAGAAGAGAAGAGAAGAGAAGAGAAGAGAAGAGAAGAGAAGAGAAGAGAAGAGAAGAGAAGAGAAGAGAAGAGAAGAGAAGAGAAGAGAAGAGAAGAGAAGAGGAGAGGAGAGGAGAGGAGAGGAGAGGCCTCCTCAGATTAGCCCTGATCCCTCAGAGCCCTCAGTGTCGCTCTCATGTCGTGGGAAGAAAGGAAGATGGCTGTCGAATTATGCACCAGGTCACATTACCGTGGCCTTCCCTTCTGGCTGGAGGGCATGACTGCCAAATGATCCTTTTGGCTAGCAGAAGATGTGTGCATATTTAGTTGTTTGAATAATTGCCATTTGATCAATCAGGTCTATTGGCTACTTTGTTAAGATGTTTCTTATTAAAGTTGCTAATAAGATGTGTGTTATTGAAATGTATGACTGACAGGAATTTCACTGAACTCGTGATGAACCTTTGATGTCCGCCTATAGTTCCTTTGGCTGCCTCTGATGAAGCACAACCAGAAACCGTGTTTTGCCTTAATTGCTGACAGTCAAAGTCACCTTTACGGGAATATTATCCAGAGAGTTATGTCTTCCACAAAAGTGAAGTGTTTATTGATATTAATAGCAGTAATTATTCATTATTCATCATTTGTGTGTGTCTTCACTGTGTGCGCTACGCAACGCCTCACAAAGACCATGTTGGTCAAAACGTTGTGTAAATAATATCAACAAAATCCCTTTTGTGAGAAAGGTAGCGGCTTGTGGCTATTCCCTCTTTTCATTTAGATATATTCAGTAGCCATGACAATGGCCTCTAGACATGCTCATAGTACAGCAGTTTCACTTCACATTCACCTCTATCAAGCAGTCAGCCAGAGTCTCAGTGGACTAGCCTATTTGTGCAGTCTTGGTGAATCTGGCAGATTTCCCTGCGTTCATGCCACTCCATCGCCTGTCCCAATCTAACAGTCTCACTCCATTAGGGGCTGGCAGCGAAGATCTGTGCATATAAATCTCCTTAACCACAGCCACCGGGCCAAGCACAGAGATGACTTCAAGACTAGACTCCGTTGGCTCTGAAACTGAAGAGTACCTTCCCTGAGCCAGTAGGGTAGAGGGATGGAGGAGAGGGAAGGAGGGAAGACAAAAGGACAAAAATACAGAGAAAGCAGAGAGAAGAAAGAGATAGGGGCGAGACAAATACTGAAATGTCAAACAAAGGAGGGAAAATGAAGGCCGATGGGTTTGGGATTGGTTGTTTTCATTTTCAAGTTGGAAAATTCTTGAGAATTCTTGAAGAATTCTTGAGGAATCAGGAACAACGTCGACAGACTTATGCCACAGTTTCTGACTGATATTATGGTTAAATGCATGGTGCTGAATACCTCCCATCCACTCCAAAGTACCCATTCATCCTCGGGTACCAGCCTTAGACCAATGCACAGTGTTGTGGCTGTTATTCGTTTGGAACTTCATCATGGAATGGGAAGGCTGCTGGTGTGAAACCCACCCTTACCATTAGGACAAAAGTGTTTTGAGCGATGGATTTGACCCCACATTGCTGCAGGGACCGTAACCATGAATGTAATATAATGTAATAGAGCTTGAAAGTCCAACCCCTTAGTTCCGCATTTCACAGGACCTAAGCTGACCATCTAACAACATGGTAGAGAGTAAATATCTTCTGATTTCAGTCATTATATGCGCTGGGCTACAATTATGCTGTTTAAGGGCCTAAATATAGATTATTCATGCAGAAGTATCAATATTTTGTTCCGAGGCCATCTGCATGAAAAATGTTAAGAAACACACCCTTCTAAATCGTTTGGAGTGTCTTACAAAAATTTAAACAAAAATATCAGAAACAACATATGTGGAGTTCATGGCACAATTCGAAGGGGATTGAAATATCATTTTAATACCGCCATTGGATTACATGCTACTATTTTCGGCTAAAAACGCTGTTGAGGTCCCATGAAATCGGGGGAAGTGACGTCACTTTCAAGCTCTATGCAGTGTAGCACTGTCTGGTACTCACAAACTCAAAGTTGCCATCCTCCGGAACCTTCCAGTTGTCAGGGACGATGCTGCTGCTGCTGGTGATGAGGCAGGACTGCTGCTGCTGCTGCTTGGCCTGCCTGTTCCTCTCCTGGGCCAGGGCCTTCGAGTCCTGCCTGTCAAAGTAGTCCATGAACGAGGGCCGAGGGGACTGATGGGTAGTGACGTCTCCTGGTGGAGAAGAAGGAAAGGAAGGAAATTGGTATGAGTCTTATAATTGGCCAAGTGCACTTACGTTGGCCACTGTACTTTCTAATGGTAGATTTTAGCACCTTTTACATCACATACTTCTAATACATCATAATACATCTGATCATGATGCACACACAAACAACATGATGATTGTGTATTCCAAACACAGGATAATACAAATGTGGTAAAAGCCAAACTGTCCACTACTGTTCTTATTTAACTATTTCAGTTAATATGTATCCAGGCCATAGTAGCTGGTAGTTTGGAAGAAACAGCACTTGTCTTTGGAGCTATGGAAATATAAAGACTATCTACTGTTCCTCCTTTGTACCGTACAAGACACTGAATTAGGCCTATATACAGTACAATCATGTTCAATTACTATTGAGTGTTACCATGTCAACTGAACTTTGCACAAACTGAACTTTCCACAACTATTGATATTATTTCTATGCACTTCTAGATGTCTTAAAACATAGACACAGAAACAGAGACAGAGAGACAGACAGACAGACACGCACACACACACACACACACACACACACACACACACACACACACACACACACACACACACACAGTTGAGATTACTGTAAAAGCCAACATCGACCAAAATCAACACTCGCCCACTGGATTTCCGAAACGCTGCCATTTCCATCCTGTCAAACGAGCCCTTGGATGTAAATGCCACGGAATCCATTCGACATAAAATATCTCAAAATATCAGGATGGCAAGAGGAGAGTAACATTTCAGGCAGGCTATTGGGGCAATTCAAGAAAAAAAAGGTTCAAGAAATGCGGAGAGGACAGTTAGGCTGCAGGCCCAGTGAAGCTGAAAACTAAACCTGGTGAGAGAGTGAGAGAGAGAGAGAGAGAGAGAGAGAGAGAGAGAGAGAGAGAGAGAGAGTGAGAGAGAGACAGAGAGCAAGAGAGATGGAGAGATACAGCTCGTCGGTGAAGAGGGAAAGATGGCCGTGAGTCCAGCAGCCCACGCACAAGCCCACTCACTACTGCCCACACACAGGTGCACACACACAGCTCACACGGCCCACGGTCATACATCGCCCACAGGCTGCATATGTGTGTGCGTGCGTGTGTGCGTGCGTGCATGTGCATGCGTGCGTGTGCGTGCGTGTGTGCACGTGCGTGCGTGCGTGTGCGTGCATGTGTGCGAGAGGGAGAGAGTGTGCATGCGAGAGAGAGAGAGAGAGAGATAGATAAAGAGAGAGAGAGAGAGAGAGAGAGAGAGCATGTGTCTGCATTCATTTTCTGGATTTTCTTTTTGATATTCTGTCTCTCAATGTTAGAATACCATTAAATGTATTGAATTATCATGTCTTTATTAATAGGAAAACCAACAAAATTAGCAAGGGATGGATCAAATTCTTATTACTCTCACTGTTTGTGGGAAAGCATATGAGCATGTGAGTGGAGAATTAGATATTGCATGTGTATGTGTGTGAATACATCTGTGTGTGATGTGTTTGTCAATATGTACTGTATGTCCAATACACATTGATGAGGAGTCAAAGGAAAGGAAGAAAATAGATGGTTGAAATGTGCAAATATAGAAAGGGGAAACAGTTGAAATTGGCATAAGGCTTAATAGGCATGTTTTAGGCCAGGTAGGGAAGCACAAAAATATATTTCCTCAAAATTGTAATCTTGATGTTGAGAGAAAAATGTTATTGGTAAAACAAACAAAAAAAAGACTGGGGAGAAATGATAGACAAGACAACTGAGAACTCGCACATACCCAAGGCCGGATCAAGGCATAAGCGAACTAAGCGGTGGCTTAGGGCCCCCGTGCTACCAGGGGCCCCCTGTGAGCAGCAAAAATCAAGGAAGGCTACAGTTTGTTACAGACACTTTGTAGCCTATAGCAGAGGTTCCCAACTTTTTCTGTAGGGATCCATATTTTTGCCTATAGGACTATGAAGGACCTGCTGCTGAGCAGGGGGTGGTATGGGGGGCCCCGAATTAAATTTTGCTTAGGGCCCCATAAAGGCTTGGGCCGGCCCTGCACATAACCCAACTCATTATGGAGCAGTTCAACTTTTATGAAAGAGGAGTGTGGGCGCACTTCTCCTCATTAGGACAGACAGCAGACAGGAAGCTCCAAGCTGTTTCAAACCTGCACAACAACCCCGTTCTGTTGTTCACCAATCAATGTGACAAATGAAACACAATATCCTCCTAGCCATCCTTCATCTTCCCCCGAAAAGAAAACCTAACTTCCTTCCTAACGCCGCAGAGCAACAACAAGTTTTTCATTCGAGTCAGAAAATTGAAGAAAAACAAGGCATGGAATGGATGGCTAACCTGAAGACACATTGTCAATAGCAGTAACTTAGGATCCAAAGTCAGTTCTTTACTTAAGTTATTCAATTTATTCAATTATTTTTGTCAGATACACAAAGATACACAAAAGAGGACCGTACTATGAACACAAACCAGAATTTCCCCCTGCACTTTAGGCCTAGTTTGGTGGCAGCCACCTTTAAAACAAACCCCAAACATAATTGTATTGCAAATGTATTTTTTAATACAAAATGTGTCATATTTCATGTGAAGCTGCATAACATTAAACTTATATCGGGGGCCGGATAAAACGGCCTCAAGGGCTGCAAACGGCCCTCAAGACATAGGTTCCCCACCCCTGCAGTATATGGTAGCCAGCAGGGGTTGCCAAATTTTATCATGAAAAGGCCCTCTGGTAGAGTCCAGCCAAGGCCTCTCTTACATGGGTCGCACCACACTATTTTTTCAATGGATTATTACAATGCAGTTATAACGAATGGGAATATCATTCATGTTATTTATCTTTATTTTGATGTACATGAATTATTAAATTATTTATTTTGCATTGCTATACTTTATTACCTTCGCCAAGACAAAGTCGGCGAAGGTTATGTTTTGACCGCTGTGTATTTATTTATTTATTTATTTATTTATTTGTTTGTTATTAATATGTTTGATTGATTGTTTGTTTGTTTGTACTTCGTATAACTCAGACAGAACTGAGCCGATTTTTATGAAATTTGGTGGGATAATTGGTCATGACCCAAGGAACAATCGATTAGTTTTTGGGAGTGATTGGGTCAGAGGTCAAAGGTCAAGGTCAAGGTCAAAAACGTAAATTGAGCCGATTTTTATGAAATTTAGTGGGATGATTGGTCATGACCCAAGGAACAATCGATTACTTTTTGGGAGAGATTGGGTCAAAGGTCAAAGATCAAGGTCACGAAAAGGTCAAAAACGTACATTGAGCCGATTTATATGAAATTTACTGGGATGATTGGTCATGACCCAAGGAACAATCGATTACTTTTTGGGAGTGATTGGGTCAAGGGTCAAAGGTCAAAGGTCACGAAAAGGTCAAAAACGTAAATTCAGCCGATTTTTATGAAATTTACTGGCATGATTGGTCATGACCCAAGGAACAATCGATTACTTTTTGGGAGTGATTGGGTCAAAGGTCAAGGTCAAGGTCACGAAAAGGTCAAAAACGTTTTTTTTTGCCAAGCACTATATGCCAGAACAACGTGTGCATGCGGAATTGAATAAGAGGTCAAGACTGGGCCAAATATGTAATATTACGATATTCCGGTCCGATTTAAATGAAGCTAACACCAAAATTTGGAGAATGTTACGCCCCACACTCTGAAGATGGCCAGAAAAAAATAAGTGGCTTAGGCGAAGGTTTGCGCTCTACCGAGTGCCCATTCTAGTTTCCAATTTGTCACGGACCCCCTAGCACCTCCTTGCGCCCCCCGCAAGGGTCACCCGCCCCCACTTTGAAAACTACTGGCCTGGAGGACCAATTTATTCCAGGGAAATTGAAGTAGCTGGAGAACAGGTGAGGCCACTCCAGGCCACTGGCTGTGTTGTGTATGCCCGTTAGCCGGCCCACTGGGCCTCTACAGAAGCACTACTGGCGCCTGCCTGCCCCTGCTCC
>NC_085861.1:46471221-46476221 GCF_034702125.1 Engraulis encrasicolus | reverse complement strand
CTTCAGAGAGTAGAGTGAATTCATGGAGTGTTGCAGGAGTCACTATGTTTGCCAGGGGGGTATCTCCTGGGGTTGAGGGCTGCTCACAGAATTGCTTGCTAATATTTGCCGTCTTTTCCGTGAAAAAGGTGGCAAAGTTGTCTGCGTTCAGGTCTGTGGCAGCCGGAGGGGGGAGGGTTGAGCAGTGACTTGAATGTAGAAAACAACTTACGTGGGTCTTGTTCAGAATTCTGGCGTCAGGGTGTCTGAGTCTGTGTCTGTGTCTGTATCTGTACCAGTGACGTTTTGCACACGCTGTTATTGTCTCCTAAGATTGGTGCAGCTCATTTGCATAGACTTTCGCGCCACAAACTGGTCAGCAGGGTCGGAGCTATGCGATGCAGCGCAGTGCGACCAGAACAGGAGTCCACGCTGGACTGTTTGTTAATGCAGGAGTCATCTCTACCTTTTCTCTCCGTTTCTTTCAATCTCTCTTTCACTCCACGGACATCTCAGACTCCTAATGTCCACCTCTCTGTGTTATACCGTGCGTCTTTGAGAACTAAACCACGGTTCATTGGTTTCAAGGGTTCCCTACAACGTGTGTGTGTGTCTCTTCATTTGGGATTATCTATTTTTGTTCTGGCCGGACAACCTGTGCAGTTTACTATTTTCCCTGAATCAGCCCTATACAGTCCTTTCACAGTGTCATAACTAGCACCATTTTTCACATGGTCCTTCGAGCCGGATATAGTATTTTTGCACAGTGAAGATGGATAATCCTGATGGCAACATCCGTCCCCGTCGTGAGCAGCACCAGCCTCGCCACCTGGACGACTACTTGGTGGACCTGCCCCAGCGACGCCTGCCACAGGATGAGTCACACACACACACTGCTGACCAGTCTGATACGGAAGACAGCAGGCCTCGGGAGGTGACACACACACCCCCTGCTGGACAGACTCCTATAGACATGTCAGCAGCTATTTATCTTGCACTCCAAGATATGCGCCAGGAGATGAAGCAGGATAACAGGCTGGTGAGAGAGGACTGCAGGCAGATGAAGGAGGACTGCAGGCAGATGAAGGAGGACAACAGGCTGGTGAGAGAGGATTGCAGGCAGATGAAGGAGGACAACCGGCAAGTGCGAGAGGACTGTAAGCAGTTACAGAGGGAAGTGCAGTTCCTGATGCAGCAGTACCGCGTCACTCCGCCACGTTCACCTGCCAGAGACATCCAGGTGCAGACAGTTACACCTGGAACCCACTCACCAGGTGGTAACCGCAGCGCCGAAGGAGGGACACTCTTCATGGAGCTTCCTTTCCACCAAGCCACCTCATCACCCCTGCATCAGGACCACTCACATAGCCCTGCTCATCCGGTGAGCGTCACACGCCGTGCGTCGCTGCCAGAGCCACAGCTGCAAGACCAGCCACCTCTGCCTCGGCCACACGTCGCCACCACCACAGCGGATGCAGTGACGTCCACCCCACACCAGAGGGCAGCTCCCCTACACACATCGCCGCTCATTGCAGAACTGACAGAGCGCGTCCGGAGCATGCACCTGCCACGGGGTCACCAGTCCTCACCATCCAACGTGGCCACGCCAGGGTATGCCATGCCGTACAGCCCGCGGCACCCCCCAGCTGCACCGCGACCCCAGCCATCGTCCCACGCATCTGAAGAGGCTCTGCAGCAGTACGTGCTGCCACCACCGCCACGCCGGCTGGAGTCACTGCCCTATCGGGAGACGACCTACCGTGGGCCCAAAATGAAGATTCCACTCTTCACAGAGGACGACCCACGGCAGTTCCACAGGATGCAGCTGGCGCTGGACAACGTCTTGCCATCTGACGCGACGGAACGCTTCAAGTACCAGGTGTTGCTGGACCACCTGAAGTTTGAGGAAGCCGTCCTGGTAGCAGACGCATACTGTCACAGCGGCTCTCCATACACGGACACCATGGCAGCCCTCACCAAGCTCTTCGGCCAGCCCCGCAAGTTGGCACTCAACCTGCTACTGGCTGAGCCCCCCGTCGAGAGTGGTGACCAAAGAGGCTTCCGTCACTTCGCCCTGAAGGTCCAGTCGTTGGTGGGGATGCTGGACAAGATGGGGACTCAGGAGCAGCTGGAGCTTCAGACCGGCTCCCACGTCTCACGCCTGCTGCCCAAGCTGCCGCATGAGCTGCGCACTGCTTTCCGGCGGTACATTGATCCTGCTCTCGTGCCTGTCCCGACTCTGGTGCACTTCGCTGACTGGCTGGAGCATGAAGTCAGTGTGCAGATGGACGACACCATCGACCCGCCGCAAGCAGCAGCTGCAGCAGCAACCCAGCCGGACCCGCAGCGGAGCACCAGAGGGAAGCAGACGTCAGCCATGCAGCCTACCACAGTCCTGCTGGTAGACCCCCCATCCAATCCAGCTCCAGCTCCACCTCAGAGGGAAGAACAGCCCAAGAAGTTCTGCCCATTCTGCAACAGCAAGGAGCACTATTTCAACCAGTGCACTGCATTTAAGAAAATGTCCCTTGAACTGTGTGCAGAGTGGGTGAAGGCCGGCAATAAGTGCTGGAGGTGTGGACGCGGCCACCAGGCAGCCCAGTGCTACCTCAAGGCACGTTGCGCGAAGTGCGACCGTCGGCACCTGGAGATCCTGCACGAGGTCAACTACTACAACAAGCCAGAGCCAGCTGCGCCGTCTTCAGCCAGCCAGCCCGCCACCTACTACCTGGACCCAGCGAGGAGAGGCAGTAGCGTGCTGCTGAAGATGGTGAAGGTGCACCTGCATCACCGGGGCAAGAGGATGGAGACATACGCCATCCTCGATGACGGCTCTGAGCGCACCATGCTCCTTCACCAAGCAGCGCAGCAGCTCGGCTTGCAGGGACCGAGTGAGGACCTGGCCCTCCACACCATCCGCCAGGACGTCAGAACAGTGCCTGGGAGGTCTGTATCCTTCTCGGTGTCATCAGCCAGCCACCCACAGAAGCTATACAAGATCCAGCAAGCCTTCACTTCGCCAGAACTCAGACTGTCCCCTCAATCACATCCTGTTGAGGCTCTGAAAAGGACCTACAGTCACCTCAGAGGTCTGCCTCTTCAGTCATTTACACAAGTCCAGCCACTCCTCCTCATCGGCTCGGACTACCCAGACCTCCTCATGCCCATCCAGCCAGTGCACGTAGGTCCCACAGGTGCACCTATAGCACTGAAGTCGCGGCTTGGATGGACACTTCAAGGCCCTGCCAAGGCCGTTCAGCACCACTCCTCCACTTCCTCCAGCCTGTGCATAGGAGCGCAGACACCTGCTAGCCATCAGCATTCTGCCAAACGCCAGCACAGCACCTCAGTCAGGCTGGCACAGGCAGCGGCTAGCAGTCATCGATCACAGCGACCAGAGGCCCACACCCGTCAGGCAGTCAGTTCTGCCAGCAGCCCAGCTGACAGCCCCAACTGGCGCCTCCCTCTGCGTCAGCTTCACCGTCCATCCTCATCTCAGGTTGTGCGTCAGGTCAGCACCTCCGGTGGCATGAAGGGGCCACAGCGCACAGCCATCAGAGCCCATCACGGGGCGGCCACCATCAGTGCCGCCATCCAGAGACAGTCATCACGCCTTCGCCCCAAGTCAGTGGTCCCACACAGCCGTGTGGAAGGGAAGCAGCATCAGCAGCATCACTTCACTCCAGCATCGGAGCCTCGTCGGCCCAGTCACCGTGGGCAGATGGGGCGGCCTAGACACTGGACTCCTGGTTCCACTCATCACCCACCAACCGCAGTCATGCCAGGAGCTGTTGACCGTGGACCTACACCGGCCCAGTCTCACGCCTGGTGAGACTTCCAGCACTTCCTAAGGACGCTTCTGCCTGACGCCTGACATTCATGGACACAACTTTGCACCAAAAACTAGCACCATTTTTCACAGGTCTGTAGTGTTGCTGATCTTGTCGTTGTAGTAGGTCGTCTTGGCAGCTGTTACAGAGGTAGAGAAGGAGGCTAGTAGAGATCTAAGTTTTTCGAGGTCAGATGGGTTGCAGGTTTTGCGCCATTTCCTTTCCGCCGCTCTGAGGGTGGTACGTAAAGCTCGGATGGTCTCTGTCAGCCATGGTCGCGTTGTGAAGGTCTTGCAGGTTTAGTGACTAGTAGCACAGGTTGTCGAGGCAGGAGGTCAATGTGGAGCTGAGCGAATCTGTAGCAGTGTCAACATCGAGAGAGGAGAGCACGCTTACTGAGGGCAAGGCATCTGCCACCACTGATGCAAAGCTAGAACTAAAAGGTAATACTATCCTGTTTTCAATAAAGTCGTGAAAGACCCCAAAAAAACCCTTTAAAAAAGAGAGGTAGGCAGAATGACAGAACAACAGGCACAGGCTAGTAGGCAGGCAGACAGATAGACATGGACACAAGTGTGAGTGTGTTTGAGCTCAGTCTGTCTACTGCAGGGGTGGGGATCCTATGTCTTAAGGGCTGTTTGGTCCCTTGAGGTCTTTTTATCCGGCCCTCGATATAATTTTAATGTGCAGCCACACATGAAATATCCTCCTGACTACCAGCAGTTCATTTTTGTCCTCTCTAGAGGACAATTGTAAACCGCAATATCTCCCACCCCATACACACTACTGTGCTAACTCCCAATGGTCTTGAAAGAGGACATTCAGAGCTTTCCAATGATACCATGTGTGTAGGGGTGGGGTTTTGGGAACATTCTATTTCTTTGCAAGGAAAATGGTGTCCATTAAAAATAGGCCGTTTTTGGCTAAAGGGAAAGTAAATGCATAACACTTTAAAGTGGGCAATTATTGTCTTAAAACATCATCTTTATATGTTATTTCAATCTCTTCAGAGCACAATTAAACCATTTCTAAATTAATGTAACATTATTTAATTCCCATATTTAGGCGTTAAAGAAATGTCCTCTAAAATGGACATTGGTAGTGACATCTTCCATTTTGTTAGTATTTTTCCAGTCAGAAAGTCAGTATCAGAATCAGAAGGAGAGACACTTTACAGCACATTATTGATAA
>NC_085861.1:46453721-46456221 GCF_034702125.1 Engraulis encrasicolus | reverse complement strand
CACAGGGGTGACTGGGATTTGTGGGGGAGGGACTCTAAATGTGGGTGTTCGTTTGTATGGGGACGTTTTTAGAAGTGACACCCTTGGATTTAAATATGGCAGCCCCCTGTTGATGTGATCAACACAAAGTGACTACAGGTGGGAAGAGGGAACGGGACTGGTGATTGGAAAGTGTGGGTTGGGTTAATGTATTTATATGCAGCCACGACTTTAGACAGCAGGAGAGACCGGTGGAAGAGAGCCGAAGAAAGGACGGGAGTGTGACCTGGAGGAGGGAGCCGGCCGCAGCTGGGTAGCCGTGGAGGGGGACGTGCCGCGCCGCTGCTGGTGACCAGACGGAACCGGGCCAGATGGAGATGAAGCAAGCACATGATCCTACGGATCCGCATCCAGGCAACCTGACGGCGCAACGGATGTCTATGACCCGTGCCGTAGGCGGAATTGCCTCGTTGGATGAGAAGAAGAGGGCGAGAGATGTCGTCGCTCACCGAGATAAGTTCCTCCATGGTTCTGTGGCATTCCTATGGAAACACCCCCTCCCGGGCAAGCGCGCTACCCAGGCCTGCTCTCTCCCTCTCTCCCTCCATCTCGTAGTAATGCTCTCTCTCCCTCTTACTGTTCTTGCTCTCTCTTGCTCGCTCTTGCTCGCGCATTCCCCTCTCTCTCTCGTGGACCAGCCGTGTGGCAGAGACTTAAATTATAAACCCTGGCCAGAGCATTAGTAACACACACTCGGCGTAATTCGCCATTGGATTGTCTTATTTTAAATGTGTGCAGTGATTTGTCGTGTAGTGTGTTTTACCCCTTATGCATGATCTCACGCGTGACTTTTATTTCACTAAAAAGGGGAGTAGCGAGCCCTCTGTGTGTTAACTTGCTCTGCACAAACCTAGCCTACTATGAACTGCCTGCTGCTGCTATGAACGGTACACCTGCTTGTCATCCTTTATCTCTCTCTCTCTCTCTCCGTGCATCCAGTGACTCCAAGGAGAGGGGTGGGGGCTCACTCCTCAGCCAGGAAATCGGACTGGATGACTTTGGGAGCGTGTGGACTGAACTGTGGTATGAACTCTGGGTATGGTTGTGGGACCTTTTGGGCTCTCAGCCCTCATCGTGACATTTTAGCTTCTTGTGCCTAAAATAATAAATATCCTAAAACGTGATTCTGTGTCTGTGGTCTTTGGGTTGTGCAGTTACTCCTCATGGTGGTTATTTGGTATTAAGTGGGGGTGCCGCCAGTAAACGCGCACCCCTCACCTGCGACAATTGGCCAGTAAACGCGCACCCCTCACCTGCGACAATTGGCGTACTCGGCAGCGATACCACCATGAGTTGAGGCTGCGCAGCCCAAATATCCATAGACAACACGGGCACTGTGATTGACCCCCAGAGTCGGGTTATTATAATGCGAGTCAGTCTTTCGAAGGCACGTTGCATTTTAGTTTGAAAGCTCTCTGCACCCTCCATTTGTTTTATTTGGGCCACGGTTCCACAGGTTCTAGGGACTAGAACGTTTTAGTGGGGGAGAGTGTCACAGGGGTGACTGGGATTTGTGGGGGAGGGACTCTAAATGTAGGTGTTTGTTTTTACGGGGAAGTTTTTAGAAGTGACAACCTGGGATTTAAAGATGGCAGCCCACTGTTGATGCGATCAACACAAAGTGACTACAGGTGGGAAGAGGGAACGGGACTGGTGATTGGAAAGTGTGGGTTGGGTTAATGTATTTATATGCAGCCACGACTTTAGACAGGAGGAGAGACCGGTGGAAGAGAGCCGAAGAAAGGACGGGAGTGTGACCTGGAGGAGGGAGCCGGCCGCAGCTGGGTAGCTGCGGAGGGGGGACGTGTCACGCCGATGCTGGTGACCAGACGGAACCGGGCCAGACGGAGACGAAGCAAGCACATGATCCTACGGATCCGCATCCAGGCAACCTGACGGCGCGATGGAGGTCTACGACCCGTGCCGTAGGCGGAATTGCCTCGTTGGATGAGAAGAAGAGGGCGAGAGATGTCGTCGCTCATAGAGATAAGTTCCTCCGTGGTTCCGTGGCATTCCTATGGAAGCACCCCCTCCCGGACAAGCGCGCTACCCAGGCCTGCTCTCTCCCTCTCTCCCTCCATCTCGCAGTAATGCTCTCTCTCCCTCTTGCTGTTCTTGCTCTCTCTTGCCTTGCTCGCTCATTCCCCTCTCTCTCTCGTGGACCAGCCGTGTGGCAGAGACTTAAATTATAAACCCTGGCCAGAGCATTAGTAACACACACTCGGCGTAATTCGCCATTGGATTGTCTTATTTTAAATGTGTGCAGTGATTTGTCGTGTAGTGTGTTTTACCCCTTATGCATGATCTCACGCGTGACTTTTATTTCACTAAAAAGGGGAGTAGCGAGCCCTCTGTGTGTCAACTTGCTCTGCACAAACCTAGCCTACTATGAACTGCCTGCTGCTGCTATGAACGGTACACCTGCTTGTCATCCTTTCTCTCTCTCTCTCTCTCTCCGTGC
>NC_085861.1:46436221-46443721 GCF_034702125.1 Engraulis encrasicolus | reverse complement strand
GGGGACCCTACCGACGGAAAACAACTGAAGACAAATTGGTCAGATTGTTAAGAGCAAATTGCATGTAAAAACTCCTATTGGGATTCCCCGGCCTCCTGGCTTTCCTGCTTGCCAAGTCACAGTGGGTAGTGGGGGGGTACGCGGACGGATCACGACGTATAACCGTACAAACCGGCAGACAAAACCAGCCCGCCTTGTAAAAACGGCACTTCAAAAACGCCGGCCGCTCGCTCGCAGGGATGAATTTCAGGCTTTTTTGGTCGACAGTGATGCGTTTGGCCGTGTCCTGGCAAAAAAGATGGGTGTATCTTTAAAATACGTCCCCAGTCACTGGTGGAGGGGAATCGGTGCCAGGAAAACATTACAAATGTAAGCGCGAGTCCTGCACAGCGTGAGAGCTACTGCTTTTCAGCAGTACTGACAGGCCGTGTGTGGCTGCCGGGGGTGGGGGTGGCGGTGGGGGTGGAGAGGGGGATGCGGAGGCGCACGTGTGTTCTTGTGTGTACTGCGTGCTTGCGTATGTGCATGGTCTGCCTACATGTGTGTGTGTGTGTGTGTGTGTGTGTGTGTGTGTGTGTGTGTGTGTGTGTGTGTGTGTGTGTGTGTGTGTGTGTGTGTGTGTGTGTGTGTGTGTGTGTGTGTGTGTGTGTGTGTGTGTGTGTGTGTGTGTGTGTGTGTGTGTGTGCGTGTGTGTCTGAGTCTGAGTCTGTGTTGTCTTCTGTCCCATGTCTGTGTGCGCATTTGTGTTCCATGCGCTTGCTGTGAGCTTTGCGATCCAGAGCGACGCACGGGTCATCCATCATATGTGAGAGAGAGACAGAGGAACAGAGAGAGGCAGATAGAGACAGATTGAAACATCTCGATTGAGATTGAGTGAGAGAGGGAGAGAGTGAAAGAAGGACGAAAGGAGAGAGAGAGAGCCTCTGTGTTGGCCGTTGACCCGCACGGCCCCTCTCCTCTCCTCTTCCTCCTCCATCCTCCTCCTCCAAGGATGAGCGAGAGAAGGACAGAAGGAGAGAGAAGGGGCCTCTGTGTTGGCCAACCAGCCGCACCGCCCCTCTTCTCCTCCATCCTCCATCCTCCATCCTCCTCCTCCATCCTCCAGGGATGCAGGTAGTTAAAAAGCAGTTGAGTGCTGCTGAGCACTGCAATGGACTGGAACTGAGAACCGCACAGCACTCGCACCCGCTCTGTTCTCTCTCTGTTCTCTCTCTGCGGCATCTCGCTTTTTCTGAACGCACTGAAACGCGAAAGAGAGAAGAGAGGGGAATAAAGGAGAATGAGAGAGAGAGAGAGAGTGAGAGACAGAGGAAGAGAGAGAGGGAGAGAGGGAGGGGGAAAAAAACCCTCAAAACAACATCACACTCCTCTCCACAGGCCTTTAATCATGGGCTCCCATTAGGCTCGTGGCATGAGTCGAGCTTCATTTGCTTCAATTAGTGGGGCCAGTGAAATGTGACCGCCCACCCCCAACGCACGCCGGCCCCGACCCGCACACATACCACACAAAGGGGGGACGCTGGGCGCGGGGGGTGTCTGGTAGTGGATGTGCATTCGGTGGTATATGGGGGGGGGGTCGGGGGGTCTGGTAGGGGATGAACATTGAGGGGCATATAAGGGGTGGGCATTCAAGGGTGTACGGGGTTCTAGTTGAGAGTAGGGCATGGGGGTGCAACAGAACAAGAAATAGCAGGGAGGGGGCAATGGGGGGCGGATGGGTGGTTGGGGGGTAACAGAGCAGGGAGTAGTCCGGGGTGGGCATTGAGTACTGTATATGGGAGAGTCTGAGACAGGGGACGGGAGGGAGGGAGGGCAACGATGGGCTAGATGGGGGTTGAAACGTAAACAAGGCAACACGCTGCCTGCCATGCAAGATTAGCTTCCTGAGCCCCTAATTTAGCCTGCGCTGCATGCATGCACCCGCGCCCTCTCCAAGCTGCATTCTTCCACTATATCAGCCCCCCACCGCCCCCCACCCAGCCACCCCTTGATTCAAAATCAATTTGCCCCGACGATCAAAAGCTGATCGAGCCTGCCAGGAGAGGGATAATTAATTTATTCATCTAATCAGCATTATCAACAAACACTTGGAACAACGCTATCGGCAGCTCAGCTATTCTTACAGTGGAAATTTTTGTTTGAAACAACCGAAAAAAAGAAGAAGAGGAAGAAGAAGAAGGAAAAGAGAAGAAAGAAGAAAGAGCGTTTAAAAAAAAATCCTTTTCACTTCCACCGTGACTTTCCAGCAACACGCGAGGGGAAGAAGGCATCCTGCCGCCCGCCCGCCCGCCCGCTCGCCTGCTTTTTGCAAAGCCGAACGAACACCCGAACGTGGACGTGACCTTTTTCAGATGGAGGTTTCGCTTCATCATGAGCCAAAGGCAACACTCCAGGGCCAGGGACGGAGGAGTGGAGCTGAGCGGAGAGGAGAGGAGAGGAGAGGAGAGGAGAGGAGAGGAGAGGAGAGGAGAGGAGAGGAGAGGAGAGGAGAGGAGCTGACGGTACCCCCCTGTGCACTAGTATGACACACAGGGGGGTGGGGGGGGGACTGGAGAACGTCCTTCAGATGGACAGGGCAGGGGGAGGGGAGGAGGTAGGGAGGGGGCGGGGGGGGTTATCGTTGGGGGACTGATGGATGCTTTGGGGGATTTGTCCAAGAGTGATGTCTGATAAACACATGCACATGCACACACAAGGACACACACTTACACGCGCGCGCACACACACACACACACACATACAGACACGTGCGCATGCATATGCACACACACACACACACACACACACACACACACACACACACACACACACACACACACACACACACACACACACACACACACACACACACACACACACACACACACACAGAAGTAGTGGAGGTGAGAGTGGTGTCCAGTGATGTCAGGTGTCACTCAAACACACAAAACACACACACACACACACACACACACACACACACACACACACACACACACACACACACACACACACACACACACACACACACACACACACACACACACACGGTAGGGAAAGTTCCAGCAGTAGTGGAGGTGAGTGTGGTGTCCAATGTAATGTATCTGAGAGTGATGTCACACACGCACCCACACGCACATACACACACACACACACCCACACACACACTTCTTCTACAGAGCGAACACACACACACACACACACACACACACACACACACACACACACACACACACACACACACACACACACACACACACACACACACACACACACACACACAAATACACACCCAGAGGCACACACACACACCAAGAGGCAGCGGTAGCAGAGGTGGAAGGGGGGCTGCAGTATAGATGCGGGGAAGGTGTTTTGGTTGGATGTGACGGGCTCGGGGGTGGGGGGGTTGTTACGATAGGCCGGGGAGCAGCTAGAACAATACGTTGGTTTGTTTTCGTAGCTTTCTGCGTTATTGAGTTCAACAAATGTCCTCTGACCGAGCGAGCGAGCCAGAGAGGCGAGCAGCCTGCCGGCTGTCAGAGAGATGAGGAGTTGGTCTGGTGAAAAGCTGTCTCGACTCTCAGCCCTCGCCACGGCCACGCCAACAGCACACGAGCGGAAACTGTTGCACAAATGCATACACACACACACACTCATGCATGTAGAGGACATCCGCAAGTGATGAGCAGAGATATAAACAGTCTCTTTTTCTCTCATACTGTGATGATGCGACCCGTGAGTCATCATCACGGCGTCTGCTGTAGCAGGCGCCATTGAACTCATGCCCCCATCCAAACTTTTACCCATTCTTATTGTTGTTTCGTGGACTTTACAAATTGTATATCAGACTCCCAACCTTTTTTCAGTATTTTATGGTTTCGTTGGTTAACATGGGTCGACACATGTTTAGCTGACAACCGTTCAACCATTTGGTATTCACACACATTACATTCGCGCACATTGCATTCATACACGCATACATTTTCAAACACTAACCACACAAAATCAGAGTTTTGTCAACATCTTTTGTTTCTTTATTTTGTTGTGCCTAGTTACAATATTTAGCCTTACTCAGTCAAAACGAGTGGTTTTTAAGTGTTTTAGAACACAAACCAATGTTTACTGGAGCATTTAAATTCTACCGCTTACCGGTCTCGCAGCACTTCCGCGTTTTGGCAAAGGGTTGCGTCATGGCTTTGGGGATGCTTTTATTTTAGGGCACGTTCGCGTGTGCGCGTCCCCTCGCCCTTGCAAGTGCAGTTTAATGGTTGAAACGTTGCAATTGCTGGTAGTTATGTACCAATATGTATCTGAACCTGTGTGGTAAGACTGTGTAAAAGGCCTGAAATAAGTATATTGTGCTAGCACTATTTAAAATGTGTAAAATTAAATATAATTATTTGCCTAATTAAAACTCCCTGCTTTTTGGTCAGGCACTAGTAGAAGCTGCCTTTAGGGAGGAGACAGGTACCCTTTATAATGGAGATGTGTCCATTCTTGTGCAGAGCCAGGTAGAGATGAGACCTGTTCGTTGAATTGCTCCGTCTTTAACTCAGCTGTGTGAGTAACCTCTTAGAGAGAATTTTTGGTATTGAGAGCCTCAGGCTTTAACTAGTTTATTTCTTTTGTACATCTTTATTTTGGTTCCTCGTAACCTGTTTATTTTTGTATATTTTTATAAATAGTGTACAGTTACATTTTTCAACATTTTGGTTTATTTTGGTTTAGTTTGTGGTCCCTGGCTCACCTTCACCTGTGGTTTGCAAAATAAAAAGCAAAAACGTCATCTCCTGCGTCCTGCCGTATCTGTGTGCCTATCCGTAAGACCCTCGACACTCTACATTTTAACACCTACACATAACACACATACATATTGAAATGCTTTCATATGTCTGAATTATTTTCCTCATACATACAAACACACACACACCACATGCTCCAATCTTCCTTTACCTAATATGTGTTCAGAAATAGACCAGCATATACTACACGCACACACACACACACACACACACGCACACACACGCACACACACACAGACACACGCACACACACACAAACACATTCACACACACACAGACACGCGCGCACACGCACACGCACACACACACACACTCGCACTATCCGTAAGACCCTCGACACTCTACATTTTAACATTTGGTGGCAGCGGTACGGACCAGTGTCAAAAAGGGTCGGCACACAGTAGGCAGTGATGATGATTCAGCCACAGAACAAACCTGAGCAGAAGCAAGACCAGGCTGTGAGAAGCAAGACCACCCTCGGCGTGACTGCAGCGCCACCTGCTGAGCTGGAGCAAGATGCCATCAAGTCCAGGCCCCAGTCCGCACCACCCGAAGACCGGATGAGCAAACTGGAGGCAACACTTGCCGGCTTCATCCTGGCCCAGCAGAAGAGAGAGGAGAAGTGGGAGAAAGCAGCACAGCGCCAGGACCAGAAGTGGAACGCAATCCAGCACCAGTTCCTACAGCTTCAGAATCTGGTGGGGGGCGCGGAGAACCAGCACCGCCAGACCCCAGCGGTGGCCGTGGAATCCCAAGACCCGCCAGCAGCTGAACCGGAGGGTGACCCTGACCACCAGGATGACCAGGAGCCGCAAAGGTCTGCGAGCGTAGCTCTTGAGAGCAGACCAGAGTCCTGGGTACGCAGCCCTGGGTCGGAGTCGTCCTGGCCTTTGCCCCTCACCCAGCGGAGTTCGGCTACCGGCCTCCCAAGATGGTGCCCTACTCTGAAGAGGAAGACATCGAACACTACCTCACCACGTTCGAGGAGGATAGCAGCCGTGAACAGGTGGCCAGTGGAGAGTTGGGCTGTTTTCCTTGTCCCCCTGTTAACAGGAAAGCCCGTGCTGCTTACGTAGCAATGGACATTGTTGCCGCCCAAGACTATGTCAAAGTCAAGCAAGCTATCCTGACCAAGTATGAAATTGACCCTGAAGCGTACCGGCACAGATTCCGTGCCACGACTGTCCAGGAGGGGGAGACGGCGAAAGAACTGCAGTCAAGACTTGCTGACCTGTACCAGAAGTGGATGGGCCCGAGTGTGAAGACCAAGGAGCAGATCGGTGATGCCATCATTCTGGAGCAGTTCATCCGCATGCTCAACCCAGAGCTGAAGGTGTGGGTCATGGAACGGAGCCCACGTACCTCCAAAGAAGCAGCCGAATTGGTGGAGGCCTTCGTTGCTGCACGACGACATCGCAGAGGCTACCAGATCGGGAACCAGGTCCAGGATGACCATCGGACCCGGGGTGCCCAGCGACAGCCTGACCAACGCCATCAAGCCAAGTCGGCGGGTGGTTGCCGTGAGTTGCCCCAATCCAATGCCCCTCACTCTAAGTCTAGTCCCCACACTGCACATAGCCCCACCCTCCCCCAAGATGGCACCAGCACCGACCACGACGGGTGGGCAGATGTCTTGCCCCACCTCTGCGAGGAGTTTCAAGCATAAGTTGGGGGATGTGTGATGATGCGACCCGTGAGCGCGTGTCATCATCACGGCGTCTGCTGTAGCAGGCGCCATTGAACTCATGCCCCCATCCAAACTTTTACCCATTCTTATTGTTGTTTCGTGGACTTTACAAATTGTATATCAGACTCCCAACCTTTTTTCAGTATTTTATGGTTTCGTTGGTTAACATGGGTCGACACTTGTTTAGCTGACAACCGTTCAACCATTTGGTATTCACACACATTACATTCGCGCACATTGCATTCATACACGCATACATTTTCAAACACTAACCACACAAAATCAGAGTTTTGTCAACATCTTTTGTTTCTTTATTTTGTTGTGCCTAGTTACAATATTTAGCCTTACTCAGTCAAAACGAGTGGTTTTTAAGTGTTTTAGAACACAAACCAATGTTTACTGGAGCATTTAAATTCTACCTCTTACCGGTCTCGCAGCACTTCCGTGTTTGGCAAAGGGGTTGCGTCATGGCTTTGGGGATGCTTTTATTTTAGGGCACGTTCGCGTGTGCGCGTCCCCTCGCCCTTGCAAGTGCAGTTTAATGGTTGAAACGTTGCAATTGCTGGTAGTTATGTACCAATATGTATCTGAACCTGTGTGGTAAGACTGTGTAAAAGGCCTGAAATAAGTATATTGTGCTAGCACTATTTAAAATGTGTAAAATTAAATATAATTGTTTGCCTAATTAAAACTCCCTGCTTTTTGGTCAGGCACTAGTAGAAGCTGCCTTTAGGGAGGAGACAGGTACCCTTTATAATGGAGATGTGTCCATTCTTGTGCAGAGCCAGGTAGAGAAGAGACCTGTTCGTTGAATTGCTCTGTCTTTAACTCAGCTGTGTGAGTAACCTCTTAGAGAGAATTTTTGGTATTGAGAGCCTCAGGCTTTAACTAGTTTATTTCTTTTGTACATCTTTATTTTGGTTCCTCGTAACCTGTTTATTTTTGTATATTTTTATAAATAGTGTACAGTTACATTTTTCAACATTTTGGTTTATTTTGGTTTAGTTTGTGGTCCCTGGCTCACCTTCACCT
>NC_085861.1:46423721-46431221 GCF_034702125.1 Engraulis encrasicolus | reverse complement strand
CATCAGCTATGTATGTTAAAGGAGGTGACTGTGATCTCTGATCTCTGTGGTCTACACATAGAATGTGTGTGTGTGTGTGTGTGTGTGTGTGTGTGTGTGTGTGTGTGTGTGTGTGTGTGTGTGTGTGTGTGTGTGTGTGTGTGTGTGTGTGTGTGTGTGTGTGTGTGTGTGTGTGTGTGTGTGTGTGTGTGTGTGTGTGTGTGTGTGTGTGTGTGTGTGTGTGATTCAGTCCTTGCTTTGGGTGGAGTGGAGTACAGCAGACTGGGGTTTATACAGTGTGTGTGCGTGCGTGCGTGCGTGCTTGTTACTGGCAGCTTAACACGCTGATTAGCCCCACGCCGCCGACAGCGCCAGTTCCAGCCGGTTCCCAGGGGGCCCGATGACAAACTCTTCATCCTCCAGTTTCCACTCAGGGGTCAGCCGCTGCGAGGTACCTCCAGAGTTCAGCACCCTCCCAGCTCCAATGTGTAACCCTTTACTCATGCTACATATCTCTCCTTATCTTATTCACCTTCTCTCTCCCTCTCTCTCTTTCTCTCTCTTTATCCATCTATCTACCTCGGAGATAGATAGGCTCCGAACTTTCCACAAATCTTTTTTCGCTCTCTCCACTTCTTTCTTTCTCTTTATCTGCCTCTCTGTGCGAACTTTCTCATCATTATTTCTTTTCAAACCGCACCTCGCATTTGTCTTTATCCCTCTCTTTGAATCTCACTCTCTCTGTCTTCTATCCGTTTTTTATTCCCTCTTTGCATGTTTTCGGTATCTGTGTCCCTGTTCCCTCCTGTTTCATCCCTCCCTCCCTAAATCTCTTTGTATCTCTCACTTTCTAAACTTCTGTCTGAGTAAGTGCTGCCAGATGGGAAATAACTATCACACCAAAAGCTCAAAACTATTGATTTTGGGGGGAAATTATTGTACACGAACCAAATGGTTATTTGAAGGCAACTAAACGAACTTAATGAAAACTCTGAAATTATCGTAGATCATGCGTTTTGGTAAATTATGGTACAAATACGATAATTATCATACATCTAGTAACATTAGTCAGAATGAGACTCTGTATCTAATCCTCCTTTCATCATCTCTCTCTCTCTCTCTCTCTCTCTCTCTCTCTCTCTCTCTCTCTCTCTCTCTCTCTCTCTCTCTCTCTCTCCTTCATCACCCACAACCCCCTCTCTCTGTATCAAAGATCATTACAGATTCTCAACAACTGTGCTGGTTTAAATGATCCTCTCTTCTGTCTTCTCATTTACCTATTACTCAGAGGAGGCCCCACATTTGTCATAGCACTAACTTTTCGGCTTGCTACACCCAACCCTGTATAAACGGTCTCTCTCTCTCTCTCTCTCTCTCTCTCTCTCTCTCTCACTTGGTTTTTAATTTTACTTTTCTTCTATCGCTCTTTCTTGATTCTTTCTTCTTTCACCTTCTCACTCTTTCCTTCCTTCTCTCTCTCTCTCTCTCTATCTCTCTCTGTCTCTCTCTTTCTCTCTCTCTTCTCTCTCATCTGTGTCTTCTTCGTAAATACCTAGGCGTTGGCCGACTAGCTAACCTCCTCCTCCTCCTCCTCCTCCTCCTGCTGCCTCAGTAAATAAACGAGGCAGGGCCAGGGGCCAAGGCTAGGCCTGACGCTCGCCACAGCTCGTCGGAAAGAAAAACAGCGGCGACCTCCGCACAGCACAGCACAGCACAGCACAACACAACACAGCACAGGTGGCAGCTCCTCCCCAGCTATCACCCGTAGCAACCCAGCATCTCCACATCTGCAGGCTATTACTCTCCGCTATATGTGTGTCTGTGTGTATTGCATTTGTGTGTGTGTGTGTGTGTGTGTGTGTGTGTGTGTGTGTGTGTGTGTGTGTGTGTGTGTGTGTGTGTGTGTGTGTGTGTTTGTGTGTGTGCGTATGTGCGTATGTGTGTATGTGTGTGTGTGTGTGTGTGTGTGTGTCTGTGTCTGTGTCTGTGTGTGTGTGTGTGTGTGTGTGTGTGTGTGTGTGTGTGTGTGTGTGTGTGTGTGTGTGTGTGTGTGTGTGTGTGTGCATACTGTACACGTGTGTGTGTGTGCGTGTGTATGCCTGTTGATGTGCAAGAGGACCAGCAGCAGCAGCAGCAGCAGCAGCAGCAGCAGCAGCAGCAGCAGCAGCAGCAGTAGCGTCGTCTTCCCCCTGGGGAGCAGAGGTGGCCTGCTACAAGAAGCAACATGACACAAGGGGGACCAAATCCCTAAAATCCCTCCGCACCCCCTCCCCCCCTACACACACACACACACACGCACATACACACACCACTACCACCACCACCACCACCAACCCTCCCAGACCTTTCCCAGTAGTCTGCATTCACTTCTGAAGAATCCTTCCAACCACTACCGCATAGCCCTCGCACCCTTGCCAGCTCATCCCTTGCCTCCCCTCTTCCGAGATCCATCCTCCTGTCATTTCACCCTCCACCTCCCCACCCCCATCCCCATTTCTCACCCTGTATCCCACCAACTCCCATGTCCTTGTACTCCTACACACTCTCCTCCACCCCCACTCCCAGCCTCCATCCTTCTCACATGTTACCCCTCCAGAACCCCCCCCCCAATACACCAGTCCACCAACCCCAAATGCCCTTGAACCAGGGATGGAAATAAGCACCCGTCCACCTGCCAATGATGGGTAAATTTCAGTGGTGACTGGTAAATTTTTCAACCCACCAGTCACTTTGACTGGTGAAAACTTTCACCTCCACTTGAGCTATGAATAGCGTGAATGTCCAAGTGTTTTTCTTGTCCAATGGGATTTGCCATTCTTCACCCTAAAAATTGTTTAGAATGCAGGATTGTATCTAAAAATTCAAAAACTTCTGGGGGAAGTCCCCCACACCCCCAACCACATAAGAAGTCCTCCTTTCTGGTGTCAAGGACATGGTCAACCTAACGCAAACATATAAATATATAATACATAATCATAATTCCAATAATAATATTTTTAATAGCCTAATAATAACAATTAATTGATTTGACTGCTATTGCTATTTTTGAGTTGACTGGTAAAAACGGCGAGTGACAGGTAGATTTTGTAATCTACCTGCCACAGTGACTGGTGCGGAAAAACCTCCCACCCCTGCCTTGTACCCCTAATGCCCTCCTCCACTTCCTCATCCTACTCGTTACACGTTACATGTTACAACATTACCCCGTCAGCCCCCATCCCCTCCCCTCCCTACACTCCCATCCTCGGCCCTCGCCCCGCCAAGCCCCCACCCCTGTGCCCCCCACCCTATGCACCCCCTCTGTGCTCTCCCAGGGTAGGCAGTCAGGGCAGGCTGGCCAGGGCAGGCCTGGCTGGCTGGCTGGCTACAGGAGAGCATAGGAGGAAGGCTGGAGAGGGCGGGTGGCCTGGCCTGCTCCACTCCAGGAATAGCCGAGGCGCTTGAAACGAGTTAACTAATCAGCGCTCATTATAGCCGATGTCTAGCCAGAAGACATACAAAGGATCAGAGCGGGGATCAGGGGCTGACACGCCGCGACAACTGAGCTGCGAGGCCTGAGCTGTTACTGTTACCCGCCGACCGACCGGCACACACCGACCCACTGGACTGACATTCACACACACACCAGCCAGCAGGCTTCCAAAAAACCCCACTGCTACTTCTCCTTACAGGGACAGAGAGAGGGGAGGAGGAGGAGGAGGTGAAGGGAGAGAGAGAGAGAGAGAGAGAGAGAGAGAGAGAGAGAGAGAGAGAGAGAGAGAGAGAGAGAGAGAGAGAGAGAGAGAGAGAGAGGAGGAGGCAAAGGGAGAGTGAGGATGAAAGACAGAGAGTGTGGGGGCTGGGGGTGGGGTAGGAAAAAAGGACAGAGAGAAATGAATGGAGAATAAGGCAAAGAGAGAGGATCTGAAAAAAGAAGTGGCAAGAAACAAAGCAGAGAGAGAGCAAAACAGAAAGCTGCAAAGAAAGCGAGCAAGAAGAAAAGAACAAAAGACAGCAAAAGAGAAGAAAAAAAGATCTACAAGAAGAGCCCTGTTACTACGGAAGCCAACACCACTTGCTGTCCTTACAGGGATGGTGGGGGTGGACAGAGGAAGAAAAGATGGGGTGGGAGGATAAGAATAAGACAGACGAATAAGACACAATCAAAGAGGCAGAGAAATGCACACATGTGCACGTGCACACACACACACACACACACACACACACACACACACACACACACACACACACACACACACACACACACACACACACACACACACACACACACACACACACACACACACACACACACACACACACACACTAAAACACCAAGATCAACATTTTCCTTTCATAGGAAAACAGTAGTATGGGTTAATAAAACCACCCACCCTTATGATGCGTGTATTATAGGTAGGTAAGAATTTCTACCGCATGGATAATAAAAATGTGCCTTATCTGATGTTCCCTGGCAATGTAACAACACTAGACTTGGTGGAACTAAAGGGACAAGGAAATACCTGCCTCCATCGATGACATGTCCCCTGTGTTACAATGACCCCTGACTCTTAACAAACCAAAATTCAGTCTTATCTTTATTATTACAAAGTACATTACATTACACTGAGCTGATATTTTTCTATCCAAAGCGACTTGCAGATATCACAGGCTACTGGCTACAGTCCCTGGAGCAATGGGTTCCAGAAGGTGCCTTGCTCAAGGGCACTTCAGCCATGGATGGAGGTGTCGGGAGAGGTAAGAGCGGGATTCGAACCTGCAACCCTGTGATCTAGTCCAACTCCCTAACCACGACACCACGGCTGGCCACAAAGAGGAAGCATTGGACGCTACTCATTGCATTACATTGAATTACACTTAGCTGACGCTTTTAGCTTAAGCGACTTTTAAGTACAGGGTATTGTTTACAGTCCCTGGAGCAGTGAGGAGTTAGGTGCCTTGCTCAAAGCCTGGAATAAGACAGGGAGTGGAAGGACGGGATTCGAACCTGCAGCCCTCTGATCTAAAGCCCATCTCTTCACTGGGCCATAGCTGCCCTTATCTCCATACTATCACATCACTGACCTCAACACTCATCATGAACATTGCAGAGATGTGTGTGTGTGTGTGTGTGTGTGTGTGTGTGTGTGTGTGTGTGTGTGTGTGTGTGTGTGTGTGTGTGTGTGTGTGTGTGTGTGTGTGTGTGTGTGTGTGTGTGTGTGATTCTGCTGACAGGGCGGACGATTGCAAAAATACATCACCCCCCCACCCCCAAACCTTTTTGCCAAGATCATAAAATCTTGAGTGTACGGTGTAAAGTGGCTGCTCTTTTTAAGACTGGAGGAGTCCAATAATGTCATGTCATACCTTGTAAAGTCTGATAGATAGGCATCACTCATCTGATATAAAAATACATATCACCCAACACACTGGTCAATTCAGTCCAGCTGATAAGGGGAACATTGATACTGTAGGCTGATAGAAGGACAACAGGAGCCAAGGAGCAAAACATTAACACTTTGTGTTCCTATGTGTTTGTGTGTGTGTGTGTGTGTGTGTGTGTGTGTGTGTGTGTGTGTGTGTGTGTGTGTGTGTGTGTGTGTGTGTGTGTGTGTGTGTGTGTGTGTGTGTGTGTGTGTGTGTGTGTGTGTGTGTGTCAGCAAGGGAAGCCGACCGGCAGGGACAAAGGTGGTCAGTTGTCTCGGGCCTTGGGGCCACATCGCCTTGTATGTGTTGGGCCTTTCAGATGACTTTGTCCCAGGCCCGACCAAAACTGTCAGTGGCCCTGCCAACAGGAACACATGGATGGCCTCTTCCTGGAGAGTGACTTCTGTGTGTCTCTCCCCATCAGTGTTGCCAGATGTACGATGATTATTGTATTTGTACCCTAATTTTGTCCTTTTTGTCCTCTGTGCGATAAAAAAACACAATGTACGATAATTTCAGAGTTCTCATTTAGTTCATTTAGATGCCTTGAAACAACAATTTGGGTCTTGTACGATAATTTCCTCCCAAAAAGCCCCCAAAAACGATAATTTTGATGTTTTGGTACGATAATCCAGCATTTCCCATCTGGCAACACTGCTCACCATTCACATATACCCTTTGAGCTGGACCCCTATTGGTCCTTATCGGCGCTAGATAGCAGAGCCGCACTAAAGAAGCTAGTAGCTATCTTGACCACAGATAAAGACAAAGCAGCAAGTAATGCCTTTATTATCCAACCTTTTGCCACTTGCAGACTTCAGGGGCCGTTACGAGGAGCCCATAAAACTGACCTTCGTCCCAGAGTGGGATGATAGGACAGATACCTGCCTTGGAGATGAGGAGGAGAGAAGGAGAAGACAGAGGGGAGTGAGGAGTGAGAACTGACACATTGGGACATTCAGGCCATGGTTACACGTACTGTATATTAGGGCTGCATGATATCAGAAAAAATATCGATACCTCGATAACGATATTTAAACGAAATTTAGAAATATGGCTTTGTCACTAATTTGTCGGTCTGGGGCAGGGGGTGCTTTGGTCATGGCGCGCTTCTTGCGCATTTGTTGACAATCAGCAAGTGATTGGACTGCACAGAAATGTTTTACTTGTTCACGATAATTAAGTCACTTTGGCGATATGCATATCACCACTCCTGATATCGCGATTTCATTTTCGATATATTGTGCAGCCCTAGGATGGAATTCTTGTCTGCGTGCAGCGGTATGCTTATAAGCAGCAGAAATCCATGTATCGAGGAAGGACATGCCCTTCTTTCAGGCTCCGGAAGCTCCAAAAAAAACAAAGTTAACCACACAATATTCACTCATCAAATAAAGATTGACCTACTACGGTACTTGAGGCCTGGTTCAAAGATTGAATTTTCACCCATCAATTGTGTGGATATGCATGACCATCATATATGGTGACAAGTGCTTTTAACACTTTCCATTGCACACATAGCCGAGTGTCAAAGTTTACAACTTGTTAGGACCGTGGTTAGCAGGGCTAGCATGATTGACAGTAGCAAACTGTTCCCCAAGACACCTAAGAGGAGAGATTTTCAACTTCTGCTATAACTGCACTCATATTCGGAACTGGACTTGAGAAGGCAGATTGAAAATAACGCTGCAGGTGCGTTAAAGCGACAGCACCCTGCGATTCAAATAATGCCTTATTTCGGCAGCGCAAAAGCCTATGGGTGACGTCACGGATGCTTTCTCTATATCTATATACAGTCAATATGCTATGCACAGCCAAAATTGATGCCCCATACCATCAAGCACCACAGCAACCTAAGATGCACTGTGCCAGTGCACCCTTAGGAGTCAACCCACCAATGTATGGAGTCAATAGAGTAAAGTCAACAGTCTGTTTGCCTCCACGTGTGTGTCCATCTCTGTGCAATCTGTGATGATGGGCTCCTGATTATGACTGCTGATGGCTGACCAATGACGGTATGGTGTGGTGGTCACCTGCGTATCTTAGCACATCTTGCAAGGCCAAGCATGGGAAAACACAGAGGGGCAGACACCTTATGGCTACCCACACATCCCC
>NC_085861.1:46406221-46421221 GCF_034702125.1 Engraulis encrasicolus | reverse complement strand
GCCTTGAGACGGCTGTGCTGATAACACATATTTAATAATGTCAAAACTGCACCGTCAGAGTACAATCGGTGCAATTATTGCGCTGGCCATTCTCCAGCGTCAGACTGTGGACTTTATAATGATGACACTGCACTACTGTAAACACTCAACAGGTTACCGACACTCGCAGACAAAAAACAAACCATGTTTTATTAATAGTGGTAATACAAACAGTAATCATTTAATTTCTGAAAACTATTTGTGATGATAACCTAAATAGTATTTAACTCAGAAATACCCGTCAGTACTTAATGTATACAGTAAGCAGTGTTTTGTTGTTATAGGCCTACTGCACTGCTTTTTAGATGCTGTACAGTGTAACAAAGGACACATTGATATCCCAGATGAACAAATTATTTCTTCTCTCTCTGTTGTATTATGTAGCCTATTATACTGTATAACGTGCATTTCTATAGCTTGTATACAAACCATTTACTGATTATACAAACCATTATTACTGATACAATAAGTGAATGATCAACATTACATAATTCTAATGTTTTTTTACAGCTTAACATCAATCTAATAATAAAAAAATAGAATTATTAAAATAGCATTTTACAATGACATGATCACAGCATCGAGTAAACTTGCTTCACGGAAATCCACTTAAGAGACACGAACGGCAACTAGCACAGTACATGCTAGTACTGATAACACATATTTAATAATATCAAAACTGCACAGTCAGAGTCCAATCGGAGCAATTATTGCCCTGGCCAGTCTCCAGCATCAGACTGTGGACTTTGCCATGGTTACACAGCAGAACACCCTCACTAATGACAGACAGAAAACCATTTTTATTGACTGACGCTCAGTCTATATCAATGAATCATGCTTTCGAATAGCAGCCACGGAAACAGGGCACCATTGCAAGCTGCAACGTTATTGATTTAAGGTCGGAAAAACAGTGCGTGACAACAGTGTTAATCCTTCACGAAGGACGTAGATTATGTTTCATGGCTCTTTCATGCAAACTCTCGCTCATAACAAATCAGAAAAAATAATCTTTTCACATCAAAGAAACAAATACATTTAAATCTTAGACAGCAGGAAATAGGTAAGTGATTGTAAGTTGCAACAATGTTGATTTCATGTCGGAAAATAACAGAAGTGTTTGACAACCTGTTAATCCTTTATGAATCAGCTAGAAAAACAGAATCAATTAAAAATACATTTAAAACCTAACTACTGCTGCTGCAAAAAAGGATACTACGGTATGACTTACTGTAGTAAACACCAGTAACGGCCGAAAAATTCAACAAGCAAGTAGTACTAACTTTTAATAATTATGAAGCAAATCTCTGGGCAGCCGTCCTATTCTGCCGGGTGCAAAGACATCTGCTCAGCAACATGAGCATAAGCATGACTCATCTGGCCACTCTGCTATCAAGGACAGTGGGGGCCGAATTCATATCCAACGTTCCTCACACAGAACACACACGCACGCACATTCATGCTCGCACACAGTGCCACACACACAAATATATATACACACACACACACTCCCATACACACTCTCTCACACACACACACACACTCCCACACACACACTCGTGCACACACAGCCATGCACTCGTACACACAGACGTGCACTAGCGTGCACACACACACATGCAGACATGCACACACACACACGCACACGCACACACACACACACACACACACACGCACACGCACACGCACACGCACACGCACACGCACACGCACACGCACACGCACACACACACACACACACCAACCCTATGGAAAAATAAGACACACACACACACAAACGCCAAGTCTCCTCTCTTTTTTCTCTGACACCTCTACCCCCACCCCCACTCCACCTCCACCTCAACCTCCACCAACATTATACTTCATTACAATCTGATTATTTGTTTTGCCGGTCATTTCGGTCCCCCAAGCTCGGCCTGAGCCTGCATGTTATGGCCCTTGTGCTTTGTGGGCCTCGCAGCTGCGGAGGTGATCCCGTTTCTGTGTGGAATGAGGGGAGTTTTTCCACTGGGGGACAAGCTGTATGTGGAGCCACTAGCCAAGCCAAGCCAAGCCAAGGCAGTGCAGTCCAGTGCAGTGCAAGCAGGACAGGGGTGCATTTCTCGAAAGCGTAGTTGTTAGCCAGTTAGCAACTTGGATAGTTGCCAATGGGAAATTGCATTGCGAACAACAAAGTAGCTAACGTGGTTAGTAGCTATGGTTTGGAGAAATGTACCCCAGGACAGGACTGCGTCTCTCTCTCTCTCTCTCTCTCTCTCTCTCTCTCTCTCTCTCTCTCTCTCTCTCTCTCCCCCTCTCAGAGGAATAGGGCACAGGGGCACAGGCATCCCAAGCTCCTGCTGCTATACTTGTCGTGTGTGTGTGAGTGTGTTTGAGTGTGTGTGTGTGTGTGTGTGTGTGTGTGTGTGTGTGTGTGTGTGTGTGTGTGAGTGTGTGTGTGTGTATGTGACTGTATGCATGCGGAGTGTGTTTGAGTGTGTGTGAGTCTGGGTATTTGGTGGGGGGGGACTTTGGCTTGGTTCAGGGAAACACTGACATGGCCAAAGCGCACAGCATTTACATCATGACAACCAGTACTACCACTACCTCATCATCATCACCATCATCATCATCACCATCATCATCATCATCACCATCACCATCATCATCATCATCATCATCATCACCATCATCACCATCATCATCATCACCATCATCATCATCATCACCATCATCATCATCATCACCATCATCGCCATCATCCACATCATCAATACAGCAGTCACCTTCATCATCTTGGCTGCTGTTGCCGGGACATACTGCATTCACATCATGGCAACTGGTAAAACAGCAACACCACAACCTCATCCTCATCATCATAATCACCACCACCATGATCATTATGATCATTATTACGATCATCATCATCATCATCATCATCACCAACATGACCATTATGGTCATCATCATCATCATCATCATTATCATCACCAACATGACCATTATGGTCATCATCATCATCATCATTATCATCATCATCATCATCACCACCATCAGGACCACCATCACCATTAGCATCATCATCCTCATCACCATTTATCACCATCATCACCATTTCTATCATCATCACCATCCTCACCATCTCTATCATCATTATCATCGTCATCATTGTCAGTGTCCGTTGTCTTGGCCAATCATGGCTGTCGTTGCCGTCCTGGCCAGCTGTGTGAAAACAAACAAAACAGCGTTGTGCGGCCCAGCGACCCGGCCAGACCATCTGCACCTGCACACGGCAGCTCTCTGGCTGGCCCCTCTCCTCCTAAACTCCACTCACTCGTGATGAAAACCCAGAGATAGGCCCAACACCGGAATCCTAGTCTCGTGCTCTGCTCCTTAAGCTTTGGACTGTAGAAAACATTTCATTTTGCATCCTAATTTACCAAGTTTCCGTATTATGATGGGATCTCAGTCGTAGATCTCCCTAGTCCCAGGATAATTGTGTGATTGCACGCAATTAATATAAACTGTTCTTATTATGAATATTCCAGCAATATCGGTTAAGTCTGAGTCCAGCTGTCAAGGGTTTTATATCCATTTACTTGTAGAACTGATTTGCACGCGGCCGACTAATTTCTTTGCGCATGTCCATCCCATATGAGAGACGTCTAGAATAAATCAGAGGTTAAAGTTGCTGGAAGGTACCATACTTATGAGATGCTAAGCCCCATACACTTTACCCCTATTCGACTGCAATAGGAGGCGAGAGGTGTATGTCGAGAGCTACCCCCCAAAAGATCTGATCACCCCGCTTAAGTTCCAGTTTACGATAACATATTTTTATTCTAAGTAGACACCATTGACACTCGGGCTGACCCGAAGTATAGCGTCCCACTCCACATGGAGAAATGTCCTTGGAGCTGCTACGTTTCGACAGTACAATAACCTTATGAAGGAATAAACGGGATCTACAACAAAATATAGATCAATGAGAGTTTTATTACAGGACAAATCTAATTATACGACAAAGTACAATGTTGAAAAAGTCAATGCTACCTAATTAAGAGGAAATGGTTACATGGACACTAGGTCCACGGGAGCCCTTTAGCGGGGTTTAAACTCAAAGATTTGATCATTACACCAAAGTTTAATACCTAGGTATCTCGTGGGACGACCCCAGCCAGGGACCAATGACGTGCCGGCATTTACCTGGGCTGGGCTTAGAACAATGGCGCGGGGTTGGGTTGTAACCAACACCGTATCCAAATCCTATGATTCTAAATCTTTAATAAATTCACTAATAACAGTTTCAAAACCAAGACCTGTTCACCACCCGAAGTATTTCCATCAGATTGATACCAAACACATGCATAGAATTTTAAACACATCATAGTAAGCATTTAAACCACGCATATTCGATTTGGCGGGAGTTTCAGTCTCTGCGTGGGCACGGGAGGTGCGCGCATGCCGGGACAAATGGCCGCTGGCCAAGATGCGCTGGGAACGCACACCGGGGGGTGCGCGCTTTTAACGCCGGGAGGTGCGCAATGCATACAGGTGACCGGAGGTTTTTGGGCGGTCCCCCCGAAGGGGGCCCTCTGTCACACAGTGCTTTTGAGATCCAGATGTCAGATATGCAATGTTTATCTTTGAAGTCAACAGAAAACTCAGAGCAGTAAAACAAAGGCGAAAGGTTGTAAACAAAGGCGTTGAAATAAGGAAAAGAAACGCAAACAAATGTTAATACCGTGCCCGTGAGCCACCGGCGCTGTGAATTCAGTGCCCCTTTGTCAGGGCCCATATGGGGGAATCTTACAGTGAGATAGCCAGTCCGCCCACACACACACACACACGCATGCACGGACGCACGCACGCACGCACGCACGCACAAACACAGAGACACACACAGAGACACACACACACGCACGCACGCACGCACGCATGCAGACACACACACACACACACACACACACACACACACACACACACACACACACACACACACACACACACACACACACACACACACACACACACACAGACAAACCACAAAGCCTTCCGCAAACACATAATTGCATATGAGTCAGAAAAACCCCTGCTAGCTACACAGTCCTAAGCAGCAGAGCACAACACAGCAACAGCAGCAGCAGCAGCAGCAGCAGCAGCAGAGTTCCCCTGTTGTAAAGGTGAGGTCACTGGTGACCCTGGACATGTCTGCGGCCCTCATGATGGCCTTTCACCTGTCAGCTCAGGAGCAGTCCAAAACTAGCGATGACTGTAGCATGCGCGCACATCCAATTAAAATTAAACAGCTGCTGGATCAACAGTAATCATAAAAGAAAGAGGAAAAATCAACACGCTGTTGCTGTTCCTGGTTAATTTTACACAACGCTTTGACTTCCAATGATCTTTGTCAGTTGTAGGGTGAGGTTGAAACATTGTGTGTAATAAACCGAGAGAGACAGCCGTCCAGATTTTTCTTTTTATCTTCTTTCTTCAGGAGCAGTCACCTGACATAAAACATAAATTGTGATGAGGGAGAAGAGATGTTGTGCATTTTGAGTATGCAGCTGTGACCTAATGATTATGGAATTGATCATTCTATCAGAATGTTTAGGTTCAGCCCCTGCCGTGACCTAACCGCACGAGTACACCGGCCGCGACCAGAGCGAGGCGAGCGTCGGAAGTAATTGACTTTGTCTTGAGTCGCACGACAGAGCGATGAGAGCGACAGTTTGAACTCCTGGGCATATTATGCAAATTAGCTATGACGCGGTTGGGCGACAGCCGCCACAGTCAATGGGAATGTTGGAATGCCTTCATTCTGCTTTTTACAGACATACTCTAGTCGCTTCAGTCGCTCGTATCGCTCTTGCTGCACAGAAATGATTCTCTGTCGCTTGAATCTCGTCACTGCCGGTGTATTCGCCCAGTAAGAGTAGGGCACTGGATTACTATGCCAGCAACCTGGGTTCGATTCCAGCCCGGGTCATTTGCCGATCCTTCCCCGTCTTTCTCTCCCCACACATTTCCTGTCTGTCCACTTTCCTGTCAACAATAAAGACAAAAAATCCCTAAAATATATATAAAAAAGAATGTTTGGGGTCAGATCCCATTCCAGCAGGAGTAATGTGGTAATGTGGATAGCTTACCTGAACCCTTTCTCATCCATGGCTGATTAAGCCGTTAAGCAAGGCACCTAACTCCATACTTCTTCAGCGCCTATAACCAATACCCTCTGTGTACCTAATAACTGCTTTGGATAGAAGTGTCAGCTAAGTGTAATGTAATGTATTCGGTACGTTTGAGGAGAAAGAGGAAAACAGAGAGAAGAGCAGGCCTGTTGAGAAGGTGAATTTGAAGAGATGGGGAGCGAAGAATAGAGAAGCAGGCCTGTGATGATTCTTCTTCATCCAGGTCATCTTAGCTTTAGAGCTTAAGAGTTAAGTTAAGGGCAAGTGGACTTTTTAGGAGCTTTACGAGTGTCATCTCTTCAATAAGAGACTCGTCATTACTCGTCATCTGCCCACAAGTCCACTTCCCAGATTATCCCCAGAAATTCCTGATTACGACACCAGGAAAGATGAGAAATGTGAGATGTCACCTCCACACAAACGACAATGAAAAGACAAAGAAGAGTATAGGAGTGCACTGTTAGGAAGAGTCTTTGAGGACGAAAGGTGGTAGTGGTAAAGGAGAAGACATGAGAGGATGTGCAAGGCTGTTTAATGGAGTGTCTTTCAGGAAAAGGGTGGACAACCATCATATGGACCACTACTCCCTCTGACCATAAAACAAAATGGAGACAGACAGAGGAATGAAGATAGAAGGGGAGCAGGGAGAGAGAGAGGGAGAGAGAGAGAGAGAGAGAGAGAGAGAGAGAGAGAGAGAGAGAGAGGGAGAGAGAGAGAGAGAGAAAGAGAGGGAAAAGGAGGGAAAAGCTGTAGTGGACGGGTAAAAGTGAGAGAGTAAAAAAAGAGAAGGTGAGAGTACAAAAAGAGAGGAGATAAGGAAGTAAAAATGGTATGATAGAGCGAATGTGAGATAAAAATAAATGAAAGATTGGACAAGACTGAAGGTGCATGTAAGAGAGCCGGGGAAGTGGGGGTAGTGGAGCAATGAAAGACGCCAACTTCATTTCTGTTAGTGATTATTAGGAAAGTCGTCCTAGTTTGTGATTACATTCCACCTCTGTGCAGCATATTGTCAATTGACCCTTCCTCAATATGTGCACATTTGTGGCGTTGGCGGCAAAAAAAGACTGTTGTGATGTCCATGCCAATAAACCTTTCTTGAGTTGAACTGAAAACTGAAGTTGAGGGAGAGCAAGGGAGAGAGCGAAAGACCGCTGGAGGGAGAGAGAGAGAGAGAGAGAGAGAGAGAGAGGGAGAGAGAGAAAGACAGACCGACAGACAGACCGACAGACAGACAAAAGAGACGGAGACAGAGACAGAGGCAGTCAGATAGACAAAAAGAGTTGAGCGTGGGAGAAAGAGGAAACAAAAATAAGAGAGGAGAGCAAAGAAACGAAGATAGAGAGATGGATCAAGAAGGAGGGAGGCAAAAAAGATAAGGCTAATGCTTCGGTGATGTGAGGACAGGAGAGGGGGAGCTGAGTGAAGGAAAGAAAGATGGTTGCCAAGACTACAATGGAAGCCGACCACACACCCCGGTCCAGATCAGAACAGATTGGAGAGGAGAGGAGAGGAGAGGAGAGGAGAGTATAATTTATCATTGAGAGGAGAGGAGAGGAGAGGAGAGAAGAGGAGAGAAGAGGAAAAGAGGATCGGACGGCAACCGGTCTGGTCTTATCAACCACCTCCGTCCCTATCCTCCTCCTCCACTTAACTTGCATCACCATAACCATATTTCCTCCTCCTCCTCCTCCTCCTCGCATGCACCGTAGGATCTGATCAGAACGGAGCAGATGAGCTCAAATCAGATGGAAGCACAAGCACAGCAGCGTAGCTCACACACTCACTCAGGCCTTCTGTGGTAGGCCAGGCGGCCACGCTCCCGATCGCCAGAGTCGGCAAGACGAGCTCCAACTAAAACAATCCCCCACTCCCCACATCACCCCCATCCGCCTCTCTCACCTCTCCACAGAGGCCCTGGAACGCCTGCATCTCCACACTTTATTGTGTGCAAAGGTCTGCTGCAGCTGGCACTGCGAGGTCCCAGGCAGGAATAATCTTATCTGCCATCAGCTATAAATATATGACGGGGAGAAGGGGAGAAAGCAGAGGGGGAGGGAGAGAGAGAGCGAGAGAGAGCGAGAGAGAGAGAGAGAGAGAGAGAGAGAGAGAGAGAGAGAGAGACAGACAGAGACAGAGACAGAGATAGAGAGGAGGGAATGATCAAATAAAGAGAACTCTAGCTTCTCTGAGAGAGCGAGCGAGCGAGAGAAAGAGAGAGAGACAGAGCAGGAGAGAGAGAAAGAGAGAGAGAGAGAGATAAAGAGGGAAGGAGAGAGAGGGGGCAGTGAGACCTTTTTTAACTGCCCTGACAAATAAACAAAGATTTCCATGTGGATGAGAGAGGGGAAACAAGCGGAGGGTCGTATAAAGGCCGAGCAACTTTGAAGAATGACATGATGTAGTATGTCATGTCTACGTAGCACACAAATCACATGATTAGAAATGCACATGAGGACATACAAAGGTTAAGTCTATTTTGTCGTATTTGTTTACTTGAGGGGCCTCTATATGATACAAACAGCAGAATAAACACAACTGCCTACGCACATAATATTTTTTACACAAGTATTCCATATGCTGTGGGCGATGAACCAAAAAGGCTTCCGGCGCCATCTTGCATGAGGGTCGGGGTCTAAAAAACCAAACTCTGATGTCTTCAAGATGACTGTACTCAGCCAAGGCGAGACGAGTCAGCCTTCTGTCAAATGATGCATCTAATGAGGCTAATGAAACAAAAATAATGTCCTCTTAAATCTGCAGCAAAGCGCCATCACATTTTTTTTTTATTTCTCTTACCGTGACAGAAAAGGACCTATTCTAGACGGAGTTAGAAGTAGTTCTGACAGAAAAAAATAATGCAAAACATAGCAAGAATGTGGTGACTAAAATGAAGTGATGAAATGTAAATAAGTCTATTGTGTTCCGGCATTGTTCAAGGATGCAGGTCCTAGAGAAAAAAGTGGTGCATTTAACTGACTATGATCTCCCAAAAGGCATGCTGCATGTCTATGCTTTGTATTGCCCCAAAACACAGTCTCAACATCGTCTCCCTATCCTGCACTGCCATTATGTTGTGCTCAAGTAGTATGGGGATTTCAACCGAGCAAGCACTTATGAAATCAATTTAGCTTAAAAGTCAGCTGGTTGTTTTAAGTTTCAACATTGAGTCTTCATTGAGTACATACTAGATTCAACATCGAGTTCCAAGTTTCATTTAGGAGATAAAGCGCTTCGAAGTCTCAGAGTCAATTTGACACAAACCTGACCTGGATTTACTGATTACCCCAAGAGGACTAAACCTCAATGGCAGTTCAAGGGCAAGACTGGTGGTAAAGCCGTCAATTTCACACCATAATGTTACCAACACTCCAGGTGGAAAGAGCAATAAATTGGCTTAACATTACACATTCTAAGTGCTCTTGTCAAAAAGTAAACCTGGTGTGTGTTGGGCCACAATGAGATTTTCGGATTCAGTTTTAACCTCAGCTTCAAGGTTCTGGAGGAGGCACTAGAAGAGGGTGACTCACCTTACCCTGTCATCTAACCTGACAAATACCCATTGAGAGGAGCAGCAAGCAAAATGTCGACACCACTGACGGAACAGAACCCCTCCACTGTGATTCAGTTTATCTATGAGACGTGTAAACTGTGTAGTGTAGCAAAAACAAACCGCGCCAAACTGCGAAGAGCATCTTAAATCAATCAAAACTCCATCAAGCGCTCGAAACTTGAAAAGTTTGGGCAAGAGATCCTGTCACACAATCTCTGAGAAGATGGATGAGCTGTTATTGGTGTGCTTACAAAGCAACGCCCCTACAAGCATGCATCCATATTTCATTCCCACACCTCGCAAACCACTGGCCCGCGCTTCGGAAAAAAGCTCGTGGTGGAGCACTCAAGGTGGTTCTAGAAAACGGTGGTGCTGTTTTGAAACACAATTACACACAGTTACATGGGGGTGAGCCATCCCGTCCACACTCAACTCATAAATCAATCTGCGCATCGACAGATCACTGGGTGTGAAAACACTGTTTCCAGAGTATGCACGCAGTTGGGGGTAGGCCTTTGGAGGCGGTGGTGATGGTGTTGATTGCAAATGGGATGATAATGATGACTATCATGATGATGATGATGATGATGATGAATATATCAGTGTTCTGTTGTGCCAATGGGGTCAAGGGTCACTTCCAGCATGAAATAGTGTGGAAAGTTCTGGGGAAAGAAGGGGAGAGAAAAAACAACCTCAGAATACTGAATGACTCGCCAAGAATTTCTAGATGCATTTTGTCTGTGTGCAAGAAACAACAAAATCACTTCGGAATGAAAGAATCCTTGATACTGCCTGCCAAATACAACCTCAAAACACTCAACTCTTTCAACAGGTACACAAACTTCTTCCTGAGAGAGTGGGCGAATGGATGCGTCTAGTCCCCAAAAAGGCCTAAACAACAACAACAACACTGGTAGCAAGGTTTTACAGGCACATCTTGACATTTAATCACCAATTAACTACCGTAAACTGTTATCTTTGCTGGGAGAAACACCTTTGAACAGTGTGGGGGCTGAGAATGGCGTACACAAGGGGTGGTAAAGTCATAAAAAAATGGTCCACCTCTCCTTCGGTCCTCTGTTGTGTTCTGTTTCTGCTCTGCACCCGGCGAGGTGTAATTGGGAGGTGCAAAGCCACGCCATGGAGGTGAAGGCCACGGAGCAGCAATACAGAGGCTGATAAGCGGCTCTATTAGGGCTCAGGCCATCTGATTAGGACTGGCAGGGAGCTAGATAACAGGCTAGATACAGATAGCACAGGTGGATAGGTGAGCTGGCTTTGGTACTAGTGCAGGGCTGGAGGCTGTGGGTATTGTGTGTGCACACGACGACTCCTGATCACCCTCCCCTCCCCACAACCTCCTACTCCACTCTCTTGGCTTCCTCTTCTAGGTCATGGCGGTTACGCAATGCGACAGTAAAAAAGCGGGTCGTAAACTACTGTTTATGCTCGGGACCATAAACCGAGAGGTGTGTATCCTGCAGACGTTTACAGCCACCCCTGTACTGGCGGCCCTCTTCAACAACACTGCTTTTTATAAGGCAGCTTGTTAAAAATCAAATGCAAATGTTATTCAATTAAAAGCGCAAACACGGGCCACCGTTGTGGCAACAGCGAAGCGTCACGTGGTGCCCAACGAGCCCAGCAAGCTCGCTGATCACCTCGCCGAGCGCTAACGGCCACAGGAACGTCGAAGAGCCCTTTGCTAGCAATCGAAACGAGCGAAGGTTTAATTCCTTTGACGTCAGAATCTGGCACTTGTGCGTTGTAGCTAGATCACATCTGATATATCGCTTGTTTGATCTGCACTTGGCTCGGTATAAATAAAGCCTTATCAAGAGGGAAATATCGAAGACTGGAGATACAGCCTTGGGAGTACGGCCCTAAATAACCTGGACACGATAAGAGCTGATATCGCGTGTGTAGTATGGTATCTGTCTGGACGTTTGGCAAAGAGTTTTCACAACAATCACGCCAGCGACCGAGGGACCGACAAAAACTGCTTCACGGTCCTCCTGGCGAATCCATACACCATCAAGTACACACTTTACAAAGCCCTTCTGAGTGATCTTTTCTCCCACAAGCAAAATGATCAAAATAAAAAAAAATCTAAATGCAATGTGATCTAAATGACACCCAGTCAACTCTGCTGTAAACGAAATATCTTCTAGAAAAGATAAGAAGAGGCAGATTGGATCGAGAGGTAGACTGAGACTAGGTTAAGAACAGTAGATACCGGTATACTGTGTGTGTATGTGTATATGTGTGGGTGTGTGTATGTGTATATGTGCGGGTGTGTGTATGTGTGGGTGTGTTTGTGTGTGCACGCATACATACGCAATGCACTAATAGGTGTACAGTCTAGGCCTTGAATGGGAGGCAAAGGTCATGTAGCAATGACGCCAACCATAGCAAACGGTGTCTTTTGTGCACGCACATGCACACACACACACACACACACACACACACACACACACACACACACACACACACACACACACACACACACACACACACACACACACACACACACACACACACACACACACACACACACAGACACATCACACATACACACACACAGCAAACACATGTGCAGCCACACAGACATGCTGCTCGCCTCTGGTAGGCCCTACTCCTAGAAGTACACCACTCCTTCCCCTAACAGCATGCATTGCATGCACCACAAAGAAGAGAGGCACAGAGGTCCAAGAGCAACAGGGCCTTTACAGTAGGGCTGCACAATTAATCGAAAACAATCGAAAAGCGTGATAAAATCATGAAATCGAAGTCATGATTTCAATCGTGATTTAATCGTGGCCATAGTTACCTACCTTTGACAGCGTCCTTGAAGTCAGAACATACTGACAGGCTGGTGTTTCTGCCCAGAAATCTGTCCACCTAAGTTTCATGCTATTGCCTTTACATAATTATTACAATTCATTTTATTTTGCTCATCCCGTATATAATTCATTCTTGTTTATATTTCATCTTGTTATAATTTTCCAAAAATTCAGCAAAAAGTCAATAATCGTGATTATTATATGGTTGTGACGTCATCTGTCGAATGCTCCATTCATTTCAACGGGGCTCCCCAACGTTCGGACGTCTGTTATTTTTCGATAACGGACGGGTTGGTCTATAACAGACCGCTGTCAATGGCAACAAGACTTTTCACTGCTAAAGCGACTTTTCAACAAGACTCTAATCAGCTGCTGTGATAGACAGCACCCGTTGTCCTGGCTACCGCTGCAACAAGACGTTCACTGCTAAAGCCACTGGCTTGTAGGCTATACAAGTCAGTGGCTAAAGCGAATGTTTCATACGGTCTTTTGTCACTCTAATCAGCTGCTGTGATAGACAACACCTGTTGTCCTGGCTACCTAGCTGTTGCCTAGCGGTGTTCCACAACGGCACTGTTTTGTTTTGCGCAGCAACAATCTTAACATTAAATAGGTCTAAGAAATGTCCCCGTCATGTGTGAATCATTTAAGTATATCCATATAATAAGCGGGTTAACTTTCGGCGAGTCGGTCGCTTTGTGGAATAGCAGCACTTCAGAGAGAACAAGACCCCTCCGCTCCGCGTCGGGGTCTAAAGATTCTCTCTGTCGTGCTGCTATTCCACGGTAGCGACCTTCTCGCCGAACGTTAACCCTTACTTAATAATCGTGATTACGATTTTGACCAAAATAATCGTGATTATGATTTTTCCCATAATCGTGCAGCCCTACCTTACAGCATACTTAAAGTGTCACGCTGCAATTAGCAGTGCCTTAGGAAGCTGTGAAAACAAGGCCAAAACCACATGACAACAGTGGCAGTGGACCGGAGCAAACACTACATACGGTACTGTACATCCTGCGGCAAGTAGCGAGACAGGCAACACTCAATTTCAAAGAGAGGGAGCGAGCAGGAGAGATGTGTGTGTGCATGTGTCTGTGTCTGTGTCTGTGTCTCTGTGTGTGTGTGTGTGTGTGTGCGTGTGTGTGTGTGTGTGTGTGTGTGTGTGTGTGTGTGTGTGTGCGTGCGTGCGTGCGTGCGTGCGTGCGTGCGTGCGTGCGTGCGTGCGTGCATGCGTGTAGTTTGATGATGAGGCAAGGCCGGAGTTGATGATTTAATGAAGCTCGCCTTCAACAACAACAAAGCGCCGGTGCGTCGGCCACTTGGACCGCTCTTCAAAGAGTTAGCGGATCAGGGTTAAACACTAGCAGAGCACAGCAGAGCACAGCTCAGCACAGCAGAGAAGGACTTCTCTCCTACCCCTGCTGGTGATCACTGGGGGATGGAGTTGAGGTGGGGAGCTAGTGAGTTTGCAGGAAGGTGTGTGTGTGTGTGTGTGTGTGTGTGTGTGTGTGTGTGTGTGTGTGTGTGTGTGTGTGTGTGTGTGTGTGTGTGTGTGTGTGTGTGTGTGTGTGTGTGTGTGTGTGTGTGTGTGTGTGTGTGTGTGTGTGTGTGTGTGTGTGTGCAAGCACGCACTCATGCATGCATATGCGTGGAGAGGTGAATTTGTGCTGAATTAACAAAATGAATAGGAGGTAATAGGAAATGGAAGTTAAATAAAGATTGTATCTGCTCTGCCGTGGCCTAACAGTAGGTCACCGGGTTACTACGCCGGCGACCCATGTTCCATTCTTGCCCAGGTCATTCGCCAACTCCTTCCCCATCTCTCTCTCTCTCCCAACTCATTTCCTGTTTCTCCTCCACTGTCCTGTCAAAAATAAAGGCAAAAAGCTTTAAAAAAAAGATTGTATTACAAACAGGACACAAAAACTCTATTCAAATTAGCGACGTTGTCAGGTCAATGACATACACAGTGTCCGCCCACCCACAATCAAAGACAGACCCAGCTTTAGATTTGGCTGACTTTATCAGATAAATGCATATTACGACCGATTCTTCTTCCTGTTGTAGGAACAGAGCGACGTGTTCCCCTTGACACGTGAGTGCGTGGGCTATTTAAACACAGGTCACTATGCCTTCGCCTCCAACTGTAGGTCCTCATGACCCACCAGCACAGAGTACGTGCACACACACGCGTGCGCGCACACACGCACGCACGCACGCACGCACGCACACATGCACGCACAGCCCAGCTGTTGTAGCCCAAGTGGCTAGGCCTGTCTATCTACAGATACCGACACAAAGAACAAGATGCATTACGACAGTGGACAATCCCATACCTCATCTAGTGTGTGTGTGTGTGTGTGTGTGTGTGTGTGTGTGTGTGTGTGTGTGTGTG
>NC_085861.1:46393721-46398721 GCF_034702125.1 Engraulis encrasicolus | reverse complement strand
TCATTCATTGGTACGACTTCAAAGCCAATGCTTGATCACATTGTTCCTTTTTGCAGCTACAGTTTCACAGTTTTTTGTGCAAAAGGAAAAACAAAAAAACGAAAAAGGACACAGACTAAGTCAAAGACCAAAAAAGCAAGCACACTGTTGGAGAGGACACCTACCAGCTTCAAGCTACCAGCATTCCCATTGAAAAACACAAACACAACACACGTCTGCATGATGCTAAGGCCCATTCATATCCTACATGCGAGACGGTTATGAATACATATACATGTATGCGGAGTGTTTCACACGTTCCAACGCAATTACCTATTTTAACATGAAATTGCTGAGCTTAACTTATGTACGTAAGAGAACGAAAACAATGGGAATAAACGTGCCACACGCCAGAGATGGACAAAGACATGATGGTGTTGACGGTTAGAACGTATTAACAGAAATGCGCACATAATTGATGTGCTGGATTAATGCTGACAACTCTTTATATAATGTGTAAAGCATATCAATAGCTATGAAAATTCAATTACTGTTAAAAAAAAATAGTCAAATCTTGTCTTCTTTCTTCTTTTTCTGTTACAGAGCAGAGAGTGTCAGATGTTTGTAAGCCTAAGCCCCACCATTTTGAACAGAATTGGTCATTTTGAATTCATTTGCCTATTATTTACCATAAAATACTCCTTTTCAAGTGATTCAATTCTGTCATTAATATACGTTTACATCCCGATCTGTTAGAACGTATTAACATAAATGCACCCATAATTGACTAAACATAGCGTGTGAATGGGGCTTTGGATGCACCACTGTGTGGTCTGGGGAACATGGGATGCGGAGGAGGAAGAGAGACAGCAATAGAGAGAGAGAGACAGAGAGAGAGAGAGAGAGAGAGACAGAGAGAGAGAGGAAGAGGGGGCATCTTCAACTGACTATGATTCTTACTGTAGAGGAGAATGATTGAATACTGTGCAACTGATTGGGACTGACTTTGAAGTGCACCTCATGTTCCACCGTTTGAAGTTATTAATTTGCTTTCTGCGGTATGCTCTGTGTTTCTGTGTGTGTGTGTGTGTGTGTGTGTGTGTGTGTGTGTGTGTGTGTGTGTGTGTGTGTGTGTGTGTGTGTGTGTGTGTGTGTGTGTGTGTGTGTGTGTGTGTGTGTGTGTGTGTGTGTGTGTGTGTGTGTGCTCGCGCTCGTGTGTGCGTGCGTGCATGCATGCATGAGTGTGCTTTTGATTCAAACGCCTCAGTCAAATGCAACATGTGCTGTAATCAGGAATACACTACAAATCATCTGAGGTATGGGATTATGAGGCAGTAAAACCACTCCACATGTTCCCCCTCTGAGGGGCGAGGGGAGAGTGAAAAGGCTCCCTGAGGGAACGCAGAGAGTGAGAGTCCTCCTGACCACCTCAACTACCCCGGGGAAACTAAACGGAAACACAGAGGAGAACCACAGCATTTCCACCCCACGTTTGGGTTCCACTCGCACCTGACAACAGCGCAGGCAGGTGTGACAATAGTGTGTGTGTGTGTGTGTGTGTGTGTGTGTGTGTGTGTGTGTGTGTGTGTGTGTGTGTGTGTGTGTGTGTGTGTGTGTGTGTGTGTGTGTGTGTGTGTGTGTTACGCCACCATACAGATAACACCTAAAATGTAAGAGATGGCGAGTCAAAGAGACAGCAACAAGTGTTAGACAGACGATACACATCAAAGTACATCAATCACAACCATGAGAGAACAGTGACAACGAAAACAATGTGGAGATTAGGGGTGTAAATAATAATCGAAATGTATCAATATATCGCGATATAATCTGACGATTGAATCGAATCGCATCGTATCGTGGGGCATTCTTAAGTATCGAAAATAATCGAATCGCTGGCCCCTGCCCAATGCCCTAGCTCCATAACATAATAGAAGTGGAAAAGTAATTGGAAAAAAGTCAAATCACATCGTATCGTGGGGCATTCTTAAGTATCGAAAATAATCGAATCGCATCGCATCGAATAATAAGATATCGATACTGAATCGTATCGTCATTGAGGTTGTGATTTACAACCCTAGTGGAGATGGAGAAACACAGAGACTCTGATTCTGACAAAGAGCTAACATGTGACACAGCAGCCCGAGGCCTAATGGTCTTCTTGGGATGGAAATGCTGCATATTTGAATGCCACCCTTACCGCAGAAAAGAATGTGTGTGGACTCCATAGCTTACATGCCATCATCTATGGTTAAACTTCAAGTGCCCTTGAGCAAGGCACCTAACCCCACATAGCTCCAGGGACTATAACCAATACACTGTACCAACAGTTAATCACTGTAAGTCACATTGGGATTGGGATTTTAAATGTTTCAATGTTTAATGTTATCTATTACTTGTCACAGTCTGTTATTGGTCCTGTCTTGTCTTGCACTTGTGGCTGTTCCAGATGTTCGCACAATTGTCTGTCCTGTTAAAGCCGGTCCTGTTAATGTCTATGTCTTCACTTAAGATAGAGAGGAACATCATTTCAATTTCTTTGTATGACCTGTGCATATGACAAAACTGAAAATAAAGCCAACTTGATTTGACAAGGGATAAAAGCAGAGATTCTTTAAGTATATAGAGATATGCCAATGTAATAGGTTGCTATGGGCACCTAACGTGACCAGGTTCCGGTCTGCCTAAAGGGACGTGTCATAATACTCCTAGCATTGAATAGAACAGTCCTTAGGTCTGCCTAGGTCTGCCTAAAGGGGGATTTCATCCACCTCCCCCTTGCAATAATAGAACCCGGAAACAATGGGCCAATGGAACCTCTCTCTCTCTACTCTCTCTGATAAAAGTGTCAGTCCAGTATAGTGCAACGTGAAAGAGCTGCTCACCCTCATGGGATGAATGTCTGCGTAGGGCGGCTTGCCCTCGGACATCTCTATGGCAGTGATGCCCAGAGACCAGATGTCTGCCACGCAGTTGTAGCCGATCTCCTGGATCACCTCCGGGGCCATCCAGAACGGGGTGCCGATCACTGTGTTCCTCTTGGCCATGGTGTCCTATGGAGAGAGAGAGAGAGAGAGAGAGAGAGAGAGAGAGAGAGTGAGAGAGAGAGAAAGGCAGCAACATTAGGACCATGTGGCAAAGACAGGGCAATTAGGACCAATCAGGGCAAAGCAGCAGGGCCATTACGACACATAGTGTCCATTACATTCTCCAAACTCCTGTCCTCTACTTGCACTTATAGTCCTTGCGCTTCGCTGAAGCCCCGCCTCTGTGGAGAAACCAATAAAGTTTCACCGCTGTCAGCCCAGGCACAGCAACTTTTGGGGGACTTTCCCCATTCAACATCCCAATATCAAATGAGAAAAGGACCTTTGAATCGCCCTTTTGCAAGATATTGAATTAAACTTCTATCGTCAATGGCATCATCACAGGGCCACAAGCACCAGGCAGGACGGGAGTTTGGATAATGGAATGGATCCATTGCCTGGGTTCCTCTTAGCCAGTGGGTGAAAAAAGGGTGGGGTTGCCTCTCAATTTGTTCATTTGGTCGTTCCCTCTGGCCTTGTGTCTAAAGAGACGCCATCGATGACATCTCAATAAAACATGTTTTCATTTGATATCTTGCACAAACATAATTCGGACGTTCGTACTCTCATTTGTAATCAGGATGTTGAATGGGGAAAGCCCCCAAAAAGCTGCTCTGCACAGCTTGACAGTGGGGATGCTTAAAGAAATTCTTCAAGGGAGGAGGAGCAACAGCGAGTCACAATGCTGGAGGATATGAAGGTAGGAAGAACGGCATTGACTTGCAGTCAAAGAGGGTATGATACAGTAGACACTCTAAGCCCCCCATACTCAAATAGCGGCCCGCGGGCCACTTGTGGCCCGCGGGGCATCTATTTGTGGCCCTCGAATAATTTTGAAAAATTTAAAAAAAAAAAAAAAAAAATTTTTTTTTTTTTTTTTTTTAGGTCCGATCGCGCTGCCGGCTCTTATTTTGAAATCGCGCCACAGACGCTAGGAAGATGCGTGCCGTGTCTCCGCCCCCTCAATCAGTTTCTCCCTGCAGGCTCCAAACAGAAGTGACTATGAGGGTGGCAGAGGCTGTTGTGAGGTAGACTACTGAAGGGAAGTACGGTAGAACTTGTAAATAAATTATTTACAAAGTTCTCTTTGCCTCGTTTTTGAAAGTAGGCCTAATGGTCCACATTTCATTGCATACAGTGTGTTAGGACTTCGAATTGGTTTAGCACTAGCTGTAGCTAGTTGCTAACACAAATGAAGGCAAATTGTGTTTGAGCTCTGCTGGCAGCTAACTAGGGGTAGCCTACTTAAAAACGAATTGCTTGATAAACTTTTCACACTTTTAAACAGTCCCCAAATAGTTCGTTTGGAAAGCTAAGCCCCTCATAAGATTTCAAACAAAGTTATGAGCAACTTGATGATTTATTATTGGCTGTTGCATTTAATCAACATTGCATCAATGTGCCATTTTCTTGTTGGCAAAACCTGGTGTCCTCCTATCTATGTGTCCTCTTTGTTGGGTCCATTATTGCATCTGATTCTCATTATGCATGTGAGAGCTGCATAAACAAAGTCATAATAAGCAACATTTGTTTGAAAAGTGTTATCTTCAGGCTTATTGGTTTTCTCACTAAGAAATAAATGTTTATGAATGTAGTCTGCAAATATAGGCTAATCTTATGTCATTTAAAAAAGATAATCTTATGTCATTTAAAAAAAAAATACTGAAGGGTGGGTGGCAATGACAGCAAGGCAGGCACCTCACCCCACAGTGCTCCAGAAAAATGCAGGCCCTTTATGAGAGAAATGTTCTCCCATCCTGTCACTGGAAACTAAATATCTGCTGTGGGTGTGAGTGCGTGTGTTTTGTGATTACAAAGGCCTTATCATTTTTTTATTTTTTTTTAAATAATTTTTTTTGGTGGGGGTCGTGTCGTGTCAGCCCGGCCCGGCCCTTTATTGGGAGGAATTTTGAAAAACTGGCCCTCGGGGACTTT
>NC_085861.1:46386221-46388721 GCF_034702125.1 Engraulis encrasicolus | reverse complement strand
TGAAATCCTTCCCAAAGGCCTTAGGTAATGGGTAAAGCACATGTCTGGATAAGAAGAGCTTTAATAAACACACATTAAGAGGATTTAACAGTAGCAAAAGTAGCCCAAACAGTCTAGCAGGGCTGTATATGTATAATTATGTGTGTCTGGGTGAAAGTGTGTGGGTGTTTTGTGTGTCGTCGGTCATGGCTTTTGACTTTCTGGGCCTAATGACCACTTTTGAACCTGGTGTTGTATGTGTGCACGTGTGTGTATGTGCATGAGAGACACAGAGAGAGAGACTGAGAGAGAGACTGAGAGAGGGGGGGGGGGAGAAATATAGAGAGACTGTGCACGCAAAAGCCTCTGTATGCATGTGTGGCCAAATGTATTCAATGCTAGGGGCCCATCCTAGCATCCGCTATCCTTTTAGTGATGCACAGATGTGTCTGTATGACGTAACTATGCTTGGCTTCCCCTGCAGACGACACACAACACAGACAGACAGAGTCTGTATGTGTGTCGACTGCAGAGACTCGCTGTGTGAATGTGTGTGTGTGAGTGTGAGAGAAAGAGTGTGTGTATGTAGATATTTCAGGGGCCTTATAACAGTTGGACCTAAGATTCTGTGTGTATATACAGTATAACAGGGGTTCCCAACCTTTTTCAACTTGGGGCCCACTCGAAATTCTCAAAAATGTTCGGGGCCCACCTCTGACCCAATAGAGATTGAAACTCAAATAAATCAACAGCAACACACACCACTGGGAACCACTGGAGTATATTATGTGTGTGTGTTCGCTCCCTACTAATGACTGTTGTACGTTTGTGTATGTTCAGCACGTGTGTGTGTATTTTTGTATTTCTGGGGCCTAATAATCACTGTTGGATGGAGACGTGTGTGTGTGTGTGTGTGTGTGTGTGTGTGTGTGTGTGTGTGTGTGTGTGTGTGTGTGTGTGTGTGTGTGTGTGTGTGTGTGTGTGTGTGTGTGTGTGTGTGTGTGTGTGTGTGTGTGTGTGTGTGTGTGTGTGTGTGTGTGTGTGTGTGGGGGGCCCTAATAATATTATAATAATAATCCTTCTGATCACCTGGGGCTGGACTCTTCCAAGACTCTTCCTATAGCCTTCTCGGTCCTCTGAGGTGAGGCTGTTTACAGTGGTCACTAATCAAGCTGTCGGAAGCGTCCCTTCTCTCGCTCCACTCTGCTCTGCTAGGTAATGTATAGGGGAGATAGGAACAGACGCCTATTTTCAGTCTCCCCTTGCCAACACACACAATCTCAGCACACTTCAGCACACGTCAGTGTCCTGGCTCACAGTGAATGCATCCTGAACAGACTGCTACATACAGTCTAGTTCAAAAGTTTCATAGAAAAATGTAAAGCGTGGAGGGGAAAGACTGAGAATATTGGCTTGGCCCAGCCCTTGTGTGTGTGTGTGTGTGTGTGTGTGTGTGTGGCCCATGCAAGCATGTATCACACACACACACACACAGAGACACAGAGACACACACACACACACGGTGGGGTTTTTTCTGTGACGTCTTTTGTGTCTTTTCCCGAGCGCACGTCCGAGACAGCCTTTTAACACCAGTCCAGGTCTCCAACTCACTCACCGTCAACTGTCCAGCCACTCCGAAGTCGGCCAGCTTCGCGTGACCCTCCGAGTTGAGCAGAATATTCCCAGCTTTTATGTCCCTGTGGATCTTCCTCATAAAATGCAGATACTCCAGGCCTTTCAGGGTTGATTTGAGGATTGTGGCTATCTCATCCTCACTGAGCTGTGCAAGACAAATAAAGAAACGAAAGGAAACGAGAGAGAGAGAGAGGGAGAGAGGGGGGGGACTGGAAGGACAGAGAGAGAGAGAGAGAGAGAGAGAGAGAGAGAGAGAGAGAGAGGGGGAGGGAGAGTGAGAGAGGGAGGAAGAGAGAGCGAGCGAGAGAGAGTGAGAGAGAGAAAGAAAGAGAAAGAGAAAGAGAGAGAGAAGAGAGACAGACAGAGAAACAGACAAAAAAGTTTCTCTGGTGATTCAAGTGTTCCAGGTTATCACTCATGTTCATTTGTTCAATCTTCACTGGGCTTAGAATAGAACGCTATGTGCTGCCCCCCCAACAAGCATAAAACCTACATGCACTTTTTGCCACTTAGAAACATGACATAAACACACACACACACACAGACACAGACACACACACACACACACTTATTTTTTACGTTTTGTGTTGTCTTCCCTACTGTGTGTGTGTGTGTGTGTATGTGTGTGTGTGTGTGTGTGTGTGTGTGTGTGTGTGTGTGTGTGTGTGTGTGTGTGTGTGTGTGTGTGTGTGTGTGTGTGTGTGTGTGTGTGTGTGTGTGTGTGTCTGTCTGTCTGTGTGTGTGTGTGTGTTTATGTCATGTTTCTAAGTGGCAAAAAGTGCAAAAACAACAAGTGCTGCTATCACACACACACACACACACACACACACACACACACACACACACACACACACACACACACACACACACACACACACACACACAC
>NC_085861.1:46378721-46381221 GCF_034702125.1 Engraulis encrasicolus | reverse complement strand
GTGTGTGTGTGTGTGTGTGTGTGTGTGTGTGTGTGTGTGTGTGTGTGTGTGTGTGTGTGTGTGTGTGTGTGTGTGTGTGTGTGTTTGTGTGTGTGTGTGTGTGTGTGTGTGTGTGTGTGTGTGTGTGTGTGTGTGTGCAAGGAAGCTGACCGGGGGGACAAAGGGGACAGTTGTCCAAGGCCCAGGGACAGAGGGGGCCCAGAATTGGGTTCTCATTACATTGCATTGGGTGGGGGGCCCATTTTTCGTGTGTGTGTGTGTGTGTGTGTGTGTGTGTGTGTGTGTGTGTGTGTGTGTGTGTGTGTGTGTGTGTGTGTGTGTGTCTGTCTGTCTGTCTGTTTGTCTGTCTGTGTGTGTGTGTGTTTGCGCGCGAGCGCATGTTTGTGTGTGTGTGTGTGTGTGTGCGCGTGTGTGTGTGCGGGCGCGCATGTTTGTGTGTGTGCTTGTTTGTGTGTGAGACAGAGTAATGGCCAAAATATGTGCGTTGACTAAATACAGTATGACTGAATAATGGGAGAATACAGAAAAGTGATTCCCTGCAATCAAATGACTATGAGGGATGATGGGTGGGTATCACTGCCCTTCATTTGACTTCATGACAAAGTAACTGTCTGGAGTAAACAGCTCGATGAACATCTGCAGAGATCTGGTGGGAATTGTCCACAACACTGTGGCAACACCAGTCTTAGCTCATTCAGAAACATGGCACACACACACTCGCTCTCTGTCTCTTTCTGACGCACGAGCGTGCACGCCTGTGCACACACACACACAAAAACACACTTGTGCTCTGCCTCTCTCTCTCTCTTGCACGCACGCACACACACAAACGCACACACACAAACAACATATCATAAAGTCCAAGTCATTGACTGTCTGACCAGACCAGGGGAGTGAAATCATTGGTCTCTGAAGTGTACTGGGGATGTCCTGTGCTGTCACAGTCGATCACATCAGCTGCTGCCACGTAGTCACACACAGCAGCAGCAGCGGCAGCAGCAGCAGCAGCAGCGGTTAACGGCCTCCACAAGGACAACAATGACACACCGAGTCAAACATTGTACCCTCGTAGAGACAAGACACGACAGTGTCCATCGATTTACAGCAGAAGTGGAGTACCTTAATGGATCATTTGGAGAAGTCTGGGTGCCTTGAAGTTTTATACACATACTGTATGTATGAAGAATAGAAGCCACCTATGATATCTTTTCATGTGCTGACCGTATGGGTCTGTGCTTTCTCTTCAGAGGAAAAATAAAGCACCTCCCTCGAGGTGATGATGCACATGGTAACTTGTTGAGCAATGTGTTTGGGCAGTGGGCGACCATACTAATAAGATAAGATTGTTGTTTAGAGTGACCCATAACATTTTAATTAACAGATGCCGGATTAGAAACAGAAGTTTTTTTGTTCAACCATTTCATCAGAAAAATAACTAATAGCCAGTCATGATGTTGCCTGGAAACATTGTTCAAAGTGTTGGCCTGTTTATCATTCACATGCCTAAAGAGAAAGGAGGAAAAAAGTTGAAGACTAATTAAAGTGACTGATTGAATTCCTTCAAAATTATTGAAGTTAAGCTGAGTACTTTCAGGAGAAAACTGGAGAACTCAAAAAAGATGCTACCTACCCAGCACTCCACATTGACTCTATTGTGACTCTTACACTTCTGAGCTTCTGTTGTGAAGAAAACAAAACCTACTTCACTCATAAGAGAAAAAAGATAGAAAGCACACATGGGTGAGGGGTGAAAGCAACAACAAAAGACCTCAGGCACTATGAGCAAGCAGGAGGGAGGGAGAGAGAGAGAGAGAAAGAGATAGATAGAGAGAGAGAGAGAGAGACAGAGAGAGAGAGAGAGATAGATAGAGAGAGAGAGAGAGAGAGAGAGAGAGAGACAGAGAGAGAGAGAGAGAGAGAGAGACAGAGCGAGAGAGAGAGAGAGAGAGAGAGAGAGAGAGAGAGAGAGAAAGGATGCTGCCCAGCTGTTTTGCTGGAGCTTATTAATGAACCGCGCAAAAAAAACCTTCAGAACCAACCGGAGGGCGTTTGTTCCGCGTTTCCTCCCTGTGGTCACTCCACTCCGCTCCACTCCACTGCCGCCCTTCCCATCTCTCCGCACACCACGGCAAATAAAAACACGCAAATTGGCCATGTGGACAGTAAACATTTCCAGTTCCTTCGGTGGGGGGAAAACTGCAGCACCCACACTCCGCAAAAACCTACGTAAACTACCACCACCACCACCACCGCCGCTTGCCTCATGTTCTCACTAAGCAGAAACACCATCATAAATGCACTACTACGGCCATGGGGCAGCTGGCTGTGGCCTCATGGTAACACGGGAAGTTGGCCTCTAGATCGGTGGTGGGAGAGTTGTAAGTTCAAAAAACCCAGACCAGAATGAGTGTGTGTGTGTGTGTGTGTGTGTGTGTGTGTGTGTGTGTGTGTGTGTGTGTGTGTGTGTGTGTGTGTGTGTGTGTGTGTGTGTGTGTGTGTG
>NC_085861.1:46336221-46373721 GCF_034702125.1 Engraulis encrasicolus | reverse complement strand
TCTATGAGCCCGGGACAACTTACCCCTTTGTCCCCATCCTGTCAGCTTCTCTCGCCGTCACCATTGCTTCTCCAGCCAACACGGAGACAGAGAGAGAGAGAGAGAGCCAAGGAGGGATACGGAGAGGTTTTTCTCCCACAGTGTCAGTCAGTCACCTGCTGGCTAGGCGTAGCGGCGGGGAAGGCCGGCCAGGCTGACCCTGGTTAATCCCGGCGTCCGAGCGAGAGCAGGGTAATAAATATGCAACAGTAGTCAGCGCCGAGAAGCGGCAGCCGCTCCGCTCTGACTCACCAACCCCGGACCCTCCGCTTTTATTGGAAGTGGAAACGTTGAACTAAAAACAAAAACAAACTTTTTTGGGGGGAGTTTGGAGTCTGACGACGAGGGCTGTTCTGCAGTTTTTTTCTATTATTTATTTTATTATTATTTTACAAAAAAATTGTGCGTCTCGCTTGTCGGGGCCTAGCGCTGAGACAACTAGGAAAACTCTGACCTCGAATGAAAGACTCAACAAAAACACTTTGAAGCTACAAGACATGGGCGAAATTAAGCTCCCAGGTGCAATAATTATTTCTCTGGCAATCGCAAAGGCCCAGCTGAGGATACTGCAGCCGCTGAGGAGAGGAGAAACAAGTTTTTCCAAAAGGAACGTTCGTCATAAATGACGAAGCACCGCATTTAGCAGAATCTGCTCTCGGCCAAAAAGGCAAGTGTCTTTGTGTTGTAGTTTAGAAGACAGCACAATTAGCCGTTAAATGTTTGAACATGTAAAGTAGCCTTACGTAAAGCTTGTTTATTGTACTTGAATATTTTTAGCGCATTGCCGCACAAGTACCTCGATGACATCATGTGTTATCCAATACATGTCTTTCTCTGACTGGCCATTTCTGTAAATGAACTCATTGCACTTTAACCTCTTGACAGCACTGGCGTTTGCCCTCCTGACCTTCGAACATGAAAACCTGGCCACAGAAGAAGTCTGTATTGGAATTTTTGTGATTTTTGTATGGAAACAGAGATTTGCAAAGCATTAAACATCTAAAGATTTATCACGTAAGGTTTTAGCAAATACTGCTACATTCCCTTGGTAGAATGAAAACGATAAAAAAGCCATCTGAAGAAAAACAAAATCAGACATACACATAAACAGGATTTCAGGGCCGTCACAGCCACATCTGCTACTGTCACGTGACGTCTTGTTGAGGCGTTGTGTTTACTGCGAGCAGGAGGTACCTTGAGACCCAACAAGACGTGAACAGAAGGCAATGGCCTCAGAGACAGCACAAGCAGTCAAACAGACAGACAGACAGACAGACAGATAGACAGACAGACCGGGAGGCCAGACAGATAGGAAAGCAGATAGGCAGACAGGGAGACTGAACAGCAGACACGCAGACATGCAGACAGACAAACATGCATGCAGACAGACAGACAGACATACAGACAGAGAGGAAAGCAGAATGGCAGGCAGGAAGGCAGGAAGGCAGGCAGAGAGATAGGCGTACATACAGGCAGGCAGGCAAGCATAGACAGCCGGACAGAGGCAGAAAAGCAGACAGGTAGATATGAAGACAGACAGACAGACAGGCAGGCTCACAGTAAAACATGCAGACAAACAGACCGGCAAGCACAGAAGCAGGCAGACAGACAGGCAGAGAGGCCGGCAAAGAGCCAGGCAGACAGGCAAGGAAGGCCGGCAAAGAGGCAGGCAGACAGGCAGGCAAAGAGGCAAGCACAGAAGCAGGCAGGCAGACATGCAGAAAGGCAGGCAAATAGGCAGGTAGACAGGCAGGAAGGCAGGCAGACAGGCAGGCAAAGAGGCAGGTAAAGAGGCAGGCAGACAAGCAGGCAAAGAGGCAGGCAGACAGGAAGAAAGGCAGGCAAAAGAGGCAGGCAGTCAGGCGGCTCCCCTCCTGCAACAGTAGCCTCTCTCTGGCTCTCATTAGGATTACCAGGGCAGGGGGCTGTCTGGGTCTGCCGGGACCACATTTCTGCTCAGGTAGCTAGACAGCCCAGTGAGGTGTGTGTGTGTGTGTGTGTGTGTGTGTGTGTGTGTGTGTGTGTGTGTGTGTGTGTGTGTGTGTGTGTGTGTGTGTGTGTGTGTGTGTGTGTGTGATGTTGGAGGACACCTTAAAAGGGGGGGTGTAGTGTGGATGTGGAGGTGCAGGTGGGGAGGGAGGCTGGGAGAGGAGAGGAGAGGAGCACGGGGGGAGCGCTGGGGGGCCTTTAAAAACGTCACCTCTGACAGAGTGCCCGGGACATTCTGTGCCTGAGTGGATTTATGCCCCCGCCGCCGCACCGCTACACTGTTTATGCCTCTCGTCAGCCTATTAACAACACCGCGGCATGGAGGAAAGCAGAACGGAGGACGGAGAGGAGGGGTGGTGGTGGTGGTGGGGCACAAAACAGGTGCCTTGGAGTTGGAGAAAGACAGACAGGTTTAGAGAGGTTTACCAGTCCACCCGGCATGCACACAGACTCACACACACACACAAACACACACACGTGCACGTGCACATGCGCACACACACACACACACACACACACACACACACACACACACACACACACACACACACACACACCATGAGGGGGCCTGTAGTCTGTGGCTGTCTTTCACTCACAAGGCCACTGTAGTCACAGGTGGAGGTGCGTCTGGTGCAGTGGTGTAGACTGGGGGTCTGGGGGTGGGGGAGTAGTGAGGTGATGGTGGGGTGCTAGTGACTTTACAGCCACTCACTGTCGAGACAAAGCTGCTTTTGCACTGGCAGCAGGGCACCTGGGGGGGGGGTGTATGACGGCGCCAACTGGCTGGAGTTGGGGGACTCTGACAGGGAGTGAAGGACAGGGGAGTGGGGGCAGTGCCGTTGACAGCTTTGGCTGAACCCAGGACAAAGTCCTCTGAAAGGGCCCCCTACCCAATTAGACCTATGATTTTTGGCCCAGGCCCGAGCCCGAACCCGAACCCGAGCCAATTTCGGGTCGGGTCGGGCCTGAAATGTCACTCATTACGTTCGGGTAGGGTCGGGTTCGGCTTCTCTATCGTTGACAGTTTTTTTTTTTTTTTTTTTTTTTTTTTTTTTTTAAATAAATAAATAGGCTATGTAGGCTGTGCGTTAATAATATTCCACGTCAGTTGATAATCCAGCAGTGCAGTGCCTGCTGCTAGAATGCACGCGCTTTCCCTCGCCTCTCCCTCCCATCACAGTGCGCTGAGGCATTTCGGCCGTGTTTTGGCCACGAGAGACGCGTGGTCTGCAAAAAACAGAGGTCGCCTCATCAACCCGACACATACTGTAGCCTAATAAACTCTTGCAATGGCAATTCAAGAACTCCTTCATTCCTGTTCTGCTGCTCGCGTCGTTGTTCTTCTTTGTCTCGCTGTCTCTCTCTGTGAAAGTGCCGCGCTAGATTTTTAAGGTCGTACTGCTGCTGTGGCTTATGGCCCAATGATCAGCCGGTCAAAATGACGGACGCCCTTAAAATTTTTCGCCAACTCTTAAAAAAAGCGTCAATGATGGATTATCGCTTAATGTAACCTCTGTGCACTGCAGTGCAGCATACACAGAAATATAAAAGATGGCCTGCATGTTTATACAGTCTATTTAACTTAGATTTCGTAACAAAATACTTTAATGGCTTTAATTTAAGGGCTTTGATTTGTTATCATAGATCACCCCTCCTTATAAATAAAATTTGAAATTTCGGGCTTCCCTCGGGCTCGGGCCTACACATCCAATAATTAGTCGGCCTCGGGCCGGGCCCGGCCCAATTCCCATGGGCCCATGTCGGTTCGGGCTTGGATTTTTTTACCCGTTCTTACCTCTGAATCCAATACATTCAATGTAATGAGGACCCAATTATGGGCCCCCAATCTCCCTGGGCCCAGCCGGGACACTGGCCCCTTTTTCCCCCCTTGTCAGCTTCCCTGAGTGGGGGAGTGTGGAGGTTGGTTTAGGGGTAATAACTGTGGTATGCAGCATGAATCTCAACGTTTTTTTGATCACAGCAAGCCACATGGTGGGTAAAAAAATGAAACAAAAGAACAACATACACACAAAAAAGCCAAAAAACTGAACTAAACACCTTGTGCCAGAGAGCTAAATCTGGAGAATGCCCTCATCCTTATCCGAGGGGGATCTGTTCTGCAAATGTTTTCTCCTAGCTGTGTGATTGCTTCAATCCCTCAAAAACATTTCGTTATGAATGATTGAAAACTGCCCCCACCCCCAACACACACAGGCACACACACACACACACACACACACACACACACACACACACACACACACACACACACACACACACACACACACACACACACACACACACACACACATGCGCATGGCTTTCATAACGGTCCAGAGACTGTGCTGAGCGGAGCGGGCTTTACGAGACCAAGACGGGTTTGGGACAGTTTCATAGAGCCCCCTCTGCCCATATTGCAGGCAGGAGGAAGCAGAGGCCGGGGTCACCCGGAGAAATAGCACTTCCTCTGAGCCACTGCAGATTTTTCTTCTTTTCTTATTTTTCCTTTCTTTCTCTCTCTCACTTTCTTTCTCTCCCTCTCTCTCTCTCTCTCTCTCTCTCTCTCTCTCTCTCTCTCTCTCTCTCTCTCTCTCTCTCTCTCTCTCTCCCTATTGGTCTTTATTTCTCTCTTCTCTCTCTAATGAAACACTGGGCTCTCGCCTCCACGAGGAGTCTCATGGTGTGCTGCGTGTGCCGCATGTGTGTGCAGTGTGCACTGAGCTCACAGCTGGGATGGAATCCTGACTCACACTTTGTACACTCAGGGAGGCCAGGGGGGACGGGGGCGGGTCAGTTGTCCCAGGCCCAAACAGACAGAAGGTCCAGCATTGTGTCATCATTATGTTGTATTTATTGCACTGCTATTCATTACAGTTAGCTACAGATTTATTTCAATTTAATTTGTCCTGGGCCCAGCCAAAGCTGTCAACGGTCCTATGTACATTCACACTCTCTGGTGTCTTCCTCATCACTTCTCCGCTATGCAAGCAGAGTGCTTGAGTCTCTGATAAAGAGTGAAAATTCAAATAAGGATTGGTTCAAAACCGTGGGTCCTCCTGAGCCACAGCAGGCTAATACCATACCCATTCCAAATGCGGACAACATGCCCATAGGATCATTTCCCAACCCTCTCTCCCAACCATCTCCTGTCAATTTTCCACTGTCCTCCTGAATAAAGGCACAAAAGCCCTAAATGAAATAAATTAAAAGTCATTCATTATGGTCATCAAGCTGTGATGTGCAAGTCCAACCTAAAAAAAACAGTGTGACAGCAGTTTCACATGGTTTTAGAAATGAAATCAAGTGCATTCATGATGAGACTGACAGAATGACAATCAATGAAACTGTCAAGCAGGACTGGACTGGACTGGCCATCTGGCATAGTGTGCATTTCCCGGTGGGCCCCACACCTTTGTGGGCCCCTATTTTCAGAAATGCTTTAAAAAAATCATTACATTTCTGAAAATAGGGGCCCACGAGGGTGCGGGGCCCAACGGTGAGTCAGGGGCCCCTTTAAGCCAAAAGTGCCTGGGCCCTATTTCTCCCCCAGGCCAACCCAGCTGTCAAGAAACAGTACACATTACAATTTAGACAAGATACATGTGTGTGTCTACTACATCAAGCTGGGTTCTAAGAAGCTGTTTACATGTATATGTATATTTTTGTATACACATTGGTTTTGGCCTCTCCTTTACATGTAAACAGAGTTACCCAAAATGCTCATTTCAAAACTTAAATAATATCCCCGTTAGAGGATAAAACGGATTAAAAGTATCCACATATGTGTAATCAGCACCTTACGTCTCTCTTACCGTCTTGTTCCGTGCTCTGATGAGATCCGACACAGAACCGGCGCCGCAGTACTCCATGACGATCCACAGGTCCGTGTTCTTGAAGTAGCTGCCATAGTACTTCACCACATATGGACTAGAACCAGCAAACACAACACGCATGAAGAGAGATCATTAGAGTACAGTGCACGCCTGCAAAGGACAGCCAGTACTAACTGAATGAAATGGTTGCTGTAATCATGTAATGTAAATTATAATTATGAATCATAATTAAGCGGGCTTGCAGAGCAAGGCCCGATTCTAGTAATCTCTAAGTACGTTTATGCTTGCTTTGTTGCTTCTCTTGTGCAGGGCAGTAAAAATAGAAAATGGATCTCCTCCTAGGCCTTTCGAGATAGAGACACCGTTCAAACACTAAAACGACCGTCTCGGCTTGGAGATCATTCCGTGTCTCTTGTCGTTTTTCCGTTTTTGGCGATTTTGTGCAAGTTTGGGTCCCCATTGAAAACAATGGTAGAACCTTCAGGAGACAGTGTTCCGTCACTCTACAGATCAGAGTGTAGGAGGCTTTTTCGGTCATAAAACATCAACACTTTCACCTAGAAGTTTAGTTGACGCGTTGTTAGCGAGCTCTATGAGATTACTCCAAACTGTGAAAGTTTCATGTCCCAAACTCCCATTAAGTTTTAAATGGCCGGTGTGTAAAAACGGCAGGGATAGCCCAATTCCTTTTCCCATTGGCTCTTGAAGTGCCTTTCTGAAGAGGTCAGCACATGTTCCACAAAAGGTCCATTTGTGACTGAACCGTTTAACCTATAAACTTAATTCAAAGACTGTTAGAAAGATCACATTTATGACTTCAATCTGTGCACAGGACATGTGCCAATTCTTTTTAGTTTTTTAACAACAGCAAGCTAAAGACCTAGAAACTGTTTTTGATTCTGCCCTCTGCCTTAGAGCACCATACTAACTGCCATACAGTCAATCAGAACAGGTGCAGCCAGTGAAGGATTCCATTTCAACCAAAGAAACTCAAGAGAAAGAACAATCTCATGGCGGGGAATGCATTGGCCACGGTGTAGTACGGGGGCGTTGCCTGAGGACACGAGTGGATGGAAAATTAACTCCCTTGCGCATGGTCATTGGTCAGTGGGTGCGATGGATGCCATTTTCGTACTCCCTTGCACATGGTCAGTGGGGGCGACACCATGATGGATAATTTGTGGCCAAGTAACGGCAGCTGTTGGTCAGCAGTAATTGCTGGGGGTAATTAAGGACAGCTGACAGACATTCACGCTGTCCTATGACCTGTTCCACAGTGAATAACATTTCCGTACTCCCCTCGCCATCATTTCCTACTACGCTGTTATGACGTGAGTAAGCCCTCTTGTCTCAATCCTCTTTGATTTCAACTGTCACTGTCTCAAGATTCCATTCTTAACGAGCACCTGCAACTACAGTTCTAGAAGTCTATTGTTCAGCTCTTCAATGCAATCTGATATTGTCTTGCTGGAATGTTTATGACAGCCAGCTGCTTGGCTCAATGGTAATGGTGCTGGATTAGAGATATGGAGGTTGGGAGTTCAAATCCCACTCGGACCCATGTTGATTTTCAAAATTATATCATATGCAGTGTTCCTTAGCCAACTTCAAATACCATGTATGTCATTTAATATCAATGACAAAGGTGCTGGATTAGAGATATGGAGGTTGTGAGTTCGAATCCCACTCGGACCCATGTTGATTTTCAAAATTATATCATATGCAGTGTTCCTTAGCCAACTTAAAATACCATGTATGTCATTTAGTATCAATAGCAAAGGTGCTGGATTAGAGATATGGAGGTTGTGAGTTCGAATCCCACTCGGACCCATGTTGATTTTCAAAATTATATCATATGCAGTGTTCCTTAGTCAACTTAAAATACCATGTATGTCATTTAGTATCAATGGCAAAGGTGCTGGATTACAGATATGGAGGTTGTGAGTTCGAATCCCACTCGTACCCATGTTGATTTTCAAAATTATATCATATGCAGTGCTCCTTAGCCAACTTAAAATACCATGTATGTCATTTAGTATATCCCCAAAACGCGGAGCTACAACACTTTCAAGATGGCTGAATCCAAGATGGCTGAATTGTTTGGCCCATAACTTCTGACTGGGTGGATGGATTTTTCCAACATTTCTTTTAGGTTTGTTTTCTCAATAGTACTTTGTTAATTTAGGGATAGAGATATAAAAAATAAAACTGCTCATCTCTGCCCCAAAAGGCGAGCCCGCTTCCAACATTTTCTGTGAGAATGCAATCTAGTTTTATTATAACATCAACATATTAACAGATGCTTTTACTCAAACCCACACATGTCAACACATGTAAGAAAAGACAGCGCTGCTGAGAACACTGTAACCTAACTAGTCGAGTTTCATCCAGGATGGCCAGGTTATAACGGCTTTAGTACAACGAAGTAAAGATGTATGACGTGTGTGTGTGTGTGTGTGTGTGCGCACACATGTGTGAGAGAAAAGAGATTATATAGTGAGAATAACATAGTGTGCAGATGTGTTCACAAGTGTGTCTGTAGGCATGTGGGCCGCGCGCACAGACCAACACAGCATGCGTGTGTGCCCGGGCGCGCCCCTATGTGCGTGAGAGTGACTGTGTGTGTGTGTGTGTGTGTGTGTGTGTGTGTGTGTGTGTGTGTGTGTGTGTGTGTGTGTGTGTGTGTGTGTGTGTGTGTGTGTGTGTGTGTGTGTGCGCGCTCCCCCACCAGCACCAGCGTAACGAGCTGCGTCTGATACCTGTCACACTGCTGCATGATTGATATCTCCTTGATGATTTCCTGCAGGTCAGATTCCACGGGCACCTGCTTTATGGCCACCACCTGGCCCGACTCCTTGTGGATGGCTTTGTAAACACTCCCATAGGACCTGCACAGTGCACACGCAGCCCACAGCACAGCATAGCACAGCATAGCACAGCACAGCGCAGCGCAGCGCAGCGCAGCGCAGCGCAGCGCAGCGCAGCGCAGCGCAGCGCAGCGCAGCGCAGCGCAGCACAGCACAGCACAGCACAGCACAGCACAGCACAGCACAGCACAGCACAGCACATATGAGTGGAAACACATATATGGATATGGACATGGGGGCAGGGGCACGCACACACACACACACACACACACACACACACACACACACACACACACATTAAGAGTTAGGAATAAGTAAAAAAATATATATATATTCATTCATTCATTCATTAATTCATTCCAATGTTTCATTCATTCATACAGTACACTTTATTGTCATGTTCAATAATTCATGAATTAATTCATTCTACTGTACTTTTGCATTCATTAATCATTATAATAACACATATTTAATGAATTCATTCAATCATTTAAAAGTTTATTTCAGTGAAAACGCACAGGTGCAAACGACAGGTGTTCATCTTTGCTCCAATCACATCACCCATTCTGCTTAACATCTACATTATGTGTCAGCCATCCTTCTGATCCCACTACCTCTCACTCTTTCTCTCTCTCTCTCCACCTCTCTCTCCCTGTTTCCCATGTCTCCTTGTTCCCCTCTCTCCCTCCCTCGCACGTTCCCCTCACAGCCTCCTCCTCTTCTCCTCTCTCTGTGGTCCTCATCTGGAGTGGCTGACCCAGAGCCTGCTGAGTGACTGGAGATGGCATGTCACCCCCTCCCAAAAAAAAAATCACCATACCCCCTGACCCACACCTTCCAAAATCCCCATCCTCACCCCCTCCAGAGGAGAGGGCCGCGAGGGGGATGGAGGAAGCCGGCCGAGAGGCAGGCAGCAGCGGTTGGCTGGCGAATGGGAGTCTGGAGTGAGGGTTGAGCTGCGTTAACTGTGGGTTTTATGGGCTGGAGGAGTACAATATCATGGCACTTTAGTCTCAGGCGTTTTTACGCGCCTTTGGAGCGCGAGAGCACCGACGACCGGCACTGGCGTGGCAGGAGGGGACTGCGGCCGGCCGGTCATGCGGAGGGAGGGAGAGGTACTACGGTGCGGGCTGGAGAGAGGGCAGGCTGGGGAGCGTAAGGGGCTGGGGCTGGGGCTGGAGCTGGGGCTGCTGGGGCAGGGGAGAGGGCAGGGGATTGTAAGGGGCTTGGGCTGGGGAGAGGGCAGGGGAGTGTAAGGGGCTGGGGCTGGGGCTGGGGCTGGGGCTGGGCCCCGTTAAACAGATGGCAGCAGAACAGAGGGGCGGCACCATGCAACACGGGCGGACGCAGATGGAGAAGAGATCACAACCCCAAACCCCACCCACCGCCCAAAATCTCCCACCACCAACCGTCTCTCCACCATCCAAAACTCAGCCCCCCTACCTAACCGGCCGCACCCTCCACCCCACCAACCCCTACACGCCATAAGGCTGGAATGCACCACCTCACCCTGGGCGGGTAGGGACGGGAGGAACGGAGAGTTTGGGGGGCGTTTGGGGGGTAAATACTACCTTTTATACCCCAAGGCAAGGGACAGGCTTGGGATCAGTTTCTGTGGTTTGCGGGTGATGCTGATTGCAGCAGGAAGCTCCACAGGCCCCTGATCCACAATTAAGGTACAAAAAAACAAGAAATGTGGAAAGAAAAGGGGAAGGAAAAGGAGAAAAAAAGGAGGGAAGAAGGGAAGGAAAGGTAACTGCCTGGGTCCCAGGTAGTGAGGCACAGAGCTGGTAAGTAACCAGAGCCTCCTGGCTGCTCCCTGAAATTAAGTCTCTATTCTGGGGAAGGGCCAACTAACTGCTCCATCAGGCATGGAGTGGAGGAGTGCAGCAGGAGGAGGGTTGGAGAGCAGAAGGAGGACGGAAAGGATGAAGAAGAGGAAAAAAGGGAGCAATAGAAGGAAGGAGGAGAAGAGGAGGAAGGGGAGCACGAGAAGGAGTTCTATAGCAGGCGGCCACACATGATCGCATACTGTTTTGCTCTGTTTGACTCTTGTAATTAATATCCGTTTGTCATTGGGGATTAATGTGTAACTAAATTAATTTGATGTCAAACATTAATTGCAGAGAACTCGCAAAAGGACCATTGGAGAGAGCCTGGGAATTGATTGAAGTCAACTGATTTATGGTTGAATACAAAGAGAGAAACGCATCAAACGCATTCCTGTCTTTTTTAAAATGATAAAATTTAACAGACAAGGGATTTAAATAGTATCCCAATATAAACAATGTCAGAAAGTAAACAACAGTGGAGAGAAACACAGAGAGCAATGTACAGTATGTCATTTTGAGCATGCCACAGAACACCCATTGAGAGGGGTAAAGGGGTAGAGAGTATCGAGTAGAGAGAAAGAGTACGACAAGGAATGAAAGTGAGTAAAAACTAGGCCCACATCCGCAATACCATGTCCCTGAAACTCCTCTGACTGACGTTACACTAAACAAAATGAGTGTGTGCGTGTGTGTGTGTGTGTGTGTGTGTGTGTGTGTGTGTGTGGAGAGAGAGAGAGAGAGAGAGAGAGAGAGAGAGAGAGAGAGAGAGAGAGAGAGAGAGAGAGAGAGAGAGAGAGAGAGAGAGAGGCTGAACAATATGTGAACAGTGTGTGTGTGTGTGTGTGTGTGTGTGTGTGTGTGTGTGTGTGTGTGTGTGTGTGTGTCCATGCATGCACAAGACAATGTCCTGCATGTGTGTGGACTTTGCCTGTACTGTATGTGTCTGTATCTGTATGTGTGTATCAGTGGAATCCCAGCAACAGCAGCGTGTGACCCAGCAGATGCGCAAGACGAGACGAGAGGAGACGAGACATGGTGGTTCTCACCCCTCCCCGAGCTTCTCCAGCATGTCAAAGACTTCCTCTGGCTGCTTGGTCAGGCTGTCTTCGCTCAGCTTCTTCAGCTCGCTGTGGGTAAGAGGAAGCATATCATCACCACATGGGCACTGACCAACCAGCCAACCAACCGACTGGGCATAACATACTTCAGCAGACCCAACACAAACAAGCTACATGTCAGGAGGAATGAAGATCGGAAAAAAAGATTTCCAAAAGCCATATAATTACGGAGAGCCCCCATCTCTTTGGTTCAATAAAACATTTTAGTGGTGGCCTTTTTTTTCCGGAGCTATGTGCTAAATCATCACATCGTGACACAAAAGCGAGCGAACAGACGGAGCGAGGCATCTGAAAGACATTTCTCTCGAAGTCGGATGCTTATGGGGTGTACCACTGTTTGTGCAGAGCCTATAGAATGTCATCATGTCAATGAGTGGAAGAATACGATGGCTACATTTGAAGAATGATTGAATATACCACTACATTGTAAAGCATCATGCATTGCAGACAACACTAGTCAGAGAGTGCATGATGTGTTACCAATTTACATGATGTCCATGAAGTACAATGTTTATGACAGGCCCAAATAAGAAGAAAAAAATACCAGTAATTGTTATAATGAGTAATAATAAGCTCTGGGCCTTCAGGGTTTTCACACTATTGTGATTTGCATCTTCAAAGAATCATAATACTAATAATCATCATCGTCTTTTTGTAGCATTTTTTGTCAAAATATGCCAGGCTAGCTTAAGCAGCTGCTTGAAATGAAATTAAATCACACACACGCGCACGCGCGCACACACACACACACACACACACACACACACACACACACACTTGTATATGCGGTGGAATCACAAACTCATGGCCTCTACTCTCACTATTCTTCCTCCATCGTAAAAACTGGAATACTACGTCCCATTTTACCCTGCATCCATTTTTTAACGGTTTCTTGATAAGCGCATGCACTAAAATAAATCAGTGCTTCTGTCCTAGTCTCTGAGGAGGAGAGCAAAGAGAGAAAAAGGCGCTACCCAAATAGGACAAAGAATGCATTGCCAATTTCTCCCACAGGATACAAGAAGCCAACTATTTTGACTTTGGGAGGCCGCTTCAAAAAACAAACAAATGACACTGACATATTATGGTCTGTCACGGGGTAAAAGAATAGAACAGAGAGCCGGTGACGATTTATGGCCATGTCTACTTCATCTCTCCCTCTGTGGGTGGTGTCTGCATCGGTACAAACAACGTCTGGATAGGAAAACAAATAAATATTCTCATAAAATATAATAAATAAATAAGCTGGCTTTTTTACAGTTGAATATGATGGTTTGTATTACCACCAGACTCAAGGATGTGTCTGGTGAGGCAGAATTCCTACTTCGGTAATGCCAGACGATATCAAAAGCTGCATCTCTGAAAGGGAAAGGCACATTACAATTTTCCCCAATGTCAAGTGTTCTAGCCTTGGTAGTGTGTGAAATGCCCAGTGATTCGGTGTTAAATGGTGTTAAATTCATTAACTACAATCTAAAGCCACATATTCCAAATGACCTAGTTTTACCTGTCCAATTCAACCATGGTGATCATGGATCCAGATAATCATTTGGAATATGTGGAACGGTATGTTGTTACCTAATGAATCCCGGTTGCCCATAATTCATCTCTAAGCATGCTGATCCAGGAGAGAAGCTAGCCTGGTTTTACCAGACCACATTAATTACTTTGTAATTCTTTTTGCTCTTGATTCGCGATGCCCTGGGGCGCTTGGGTAGGAGGAGTGAGCTCAGCTCTGGTTTGAAATGAGTGATGACCAATCGATCGCTGACGTTCATGACGTATAATTACTGTGCGCCCAAGGGCATTCGCTTATTGGCCGGCCGCCTGGAGGACGACTACACCCTCCCCAGAGAAGCGTGATGAGACCATTCGTGAATTGTGAATCGCGAAGTAATTTAAAATGAATGGTCCGGCCTCTCAGGCTAGAGAGAACCAGCCTCTGCACACTGGTCCCTAAAGACCATGAAGGTCATGGTCAAGGCCATGAAGGTCATGGGCCATCTTGTCAGTCTCCATATGCTGGCCAGTGTGGTGACATTACTTTGGGTACTTGCTCAGAGACCCTGATCACATAGCCCAGGGTAGCGTAGCGTATATAATTCATTCAGGCAGATATATTTTTTAAAAATGTGAAATTAATGCCCAATAACGTAAAAATAAAACTAATGTAATGTGTAGTAGTCTACTGCGTTTCAGTAGGTCTACAATTGCAAAGAATGACACGGAAACTGCAGTAGACAGACAGAAACAAAGAAATACACTCAATTTCCAATCTCAAGTTGAGAATGGTTGTCACTCATTCACTGAGCTGTCAAGCTTTACAGGTGTCTTGGCCACACAGGAATTCCTGAGAAAATCTTCTACTGTGATTGAGCTGGCCAGACAGACAACAGTGGCCAGACAGAATTGTTCACAGTGATGTCAATTGGTGCGCAGGGTTCAAACTATTTTATTGTCTCCAAAAGTGATGCACCGCAGACGTTCCTTGTTATGTGTTGTAAGACAATCGTGAGGCCTTAGCCATTTGTGGTGTAGCTAACGCCATTCAACCACTGTCAAATCTGTCACTTCTTCTTTGCAACAGACATGACTCTCAAGAGGTATTTGATCAATAGCATCCAATTATAAAACATGATGATATACTGTAAACATGCGTGATTTTTCAGAAGCTATTTGTCTGTGGAAGGCACCAGACCTTATTTGATGTCTGCTTAGTCAAATTCTCAGCAGCCTCACCGCCGCAGACAGAGCAAGGCCTTCACTTGTTTGAGAAATAGGACATGCCATGACAAGATATATGATGACTTACAACGGTATTTAACTCAAATAGCATTGTTTTCTCTGAAGACTTTGTGGCTGAGAAAAAAACGCTAATGTGCACCAGCTGTTTTCTCAAATGGAAGGGAGAGGCTGTTGTATTAGATTAATCACGTGGCTCAACTAATTGATTACAAATGTTACAATTTAGAAAAGCGCGCGTCCGGTGAGGAGAATCGACAGACAATGCCGCGACCTCTACAGATTGAAGGAAAGATTCCACTTCAGACTTTCGCTTGAGAATGTAGAACTATGGTTCACCACCAGAAAATCATAGAAAGAAAACGTGCCGATGCCTAGGTAGAGCAGGTAGAGCTCGAGCCTACTGAAAGGCGCGCGTTGCAACAATGAGGGGGCGTTACCCTATCCGAAAAGAAAACAAAGGCTGCTGCTGCTGCTGCATGTCTCTTTCGAGCGTGTGGTGAGTGAAAGTACCACTTCCAGTCACGTTTCACGCAGTGCTGTTCAGCGCAAAGCCACACAGATTATAACTCTATCGTGTCCACAATCTACCCAGTGTGGACGTGATGCACGTGGTCGCATCCACACGCGTAGCAGCAGCAGCATCCTCTGCTGCTGCTACAATAGCCTGCACTGGCGCAGAGCTGAGCTGATGGGACAGCCGAAGTCGCACCCCTCTGTGGTACCCCCTCATACAGGATGGGCTGGCTACCAACCTTTTGGGCGCCGAATTCTCCATCTATGGACCCTCCAAAGCACTGACGCTGCACAGCAATTGTTCAAAGGCGTGATATGTATTGTCCGTGCACGCCTACAATTCAAAGTATTCAAATATCATTCTTGGTTCGCTCGCCAGCTGTTCCGCGTGTGTTCTGTGTACTGCTGACAATTTGGTGGTGTCACGGGCAAGTGCTGACAAGCATGCTGATAGTGGGACGATCCTCCCCGCGCATGCCCTCCGCTGGTTGGCTGAAATCAGCTCGAAGGGATGCCCCCACTGGTTTATGAACATATCCATTTCACATCATGATGACTAACTGGACAAAGGCAAAGAAAGCGAGCATGTACTTTGTTTTGTGTGTCGTGAGAAGAATGCATAGGGTAAATATATCCATGTTCGCTAGAGCTCAATGACATGGAGACCACCAGGCTATTATTTCATTTTCTCTCCAAAACTGTAGGCCTAAGCCATTCTTTCTTTCTTGCCTATCTCTGTACAGTTTTAGAAACAGCCCTTCCAATCTATCCAACAAATTCAAATGAAAAGCCAAAACATTATTTGATTATACACATTTTACCATCAATTGATATGGCCCATTTGTGACCCACAGATCAATCTGCATAGTCTTAAATTGTGTGTGTGTGTGTGTGTGTGTGTGTGTGTGTGTGTGTGTGTGTGTGTGTGTGTGTGTGTGTGTGTGTGTGTGTGTGTGTGTGTGTGTGTGTGTGTGTGTGTCTGTGTGTGTGATCTGCTGGAAGGCTGATTGTACTCAAGTCTGTGCTATATTTAATGTGTATTAGGTTTTTATGTACTTTTGTACTTATGTAAGATGACAGGCACCTTAATTTCCTTTGGAATAAAAAGTTCTCTACTCAACTCTGAAACACCTTAACCCCTTAACCCCTTAGTGCAGAGACTATATTATACCCTTACTGTCACCAACATTGAAATGGCTATGTCTTAATCTGTTACTTAAGGCTCTCTGTACTGGTATAGCAATGGTGTTATGATGTAATTGAGTATTTTCAGCAACTAGTGAATAGGCCCGCCGGTGACCCCATCTGCAGTAAGAGGCTATAGGCTACTTGATTAATCAACACAACTCTAGAGGGACACATTAGCCATGTATGATTAATAAGCCTATGTGTTTGGATTGAGGAATTCCTACCCTGATTTTTGGTGTTTAACCAGCATGTGAATTATTGGTAGCCACCGGTGAAAGTAGACAGGTGCGTAGAACCAGTATAAAATGTATAGCAGTTGTGCAGTACCGGTAAGACAATAGGTTTAATGCTGTCCAAAAACCCACATTTGAAAATAAGCTCTGCTATTTTAGTATAAAATACATACAACCACACTATGCCATTTGAGACAAGTGTCCCCCTAAGAAGAGACACCCGAAATAGTCATGAAGTGATATATAGATCTGAAGTGCAGAAGTTTATTTTGTTTGTTTGTTGTTTTTGTTTTTTCCCTAGGGTGGGGGTGGGGGGAGAGGTAGCACTGGTAAGAAACGAAAACTACTTTCACCCCTATTGGTAGCATATGAGTATGACCAGCATGTGCTAATAATTCACAATCCATCAGAATTCTCAAAATCTACCCCCAAAAACAGTGTGATTTATTGGCTACAAACATGGGCCTACGATATTAAACTTGTTTGACAGGATGCCCCAGACTTCACTGGGAAAATACCAGCTGACTCACTCAAACACAGCTGAGTTTCCACTGGAGAACTAAATCTACAATAAATTATATTTCATATGCACACCGAAAGACCACATTGCCAACATGTACAGGCAAATAGTTGTTACAAATAGACAACAAATTGTCAAAAAATATATGATGAATTATTCTACATTTGAATAGACTGTGTGTGGTATTTTTTTTTTAAATGATAGATTCTCAAAGACATCCAAGGATACGTAGGTGCCACACTTGTTAAAACACCCCCCCCCCCTCCACACACACTCTCTCTCACACACACACACACACACACACACACACACACACACACACACACACACACACACACACACACACACACACACACACACACACACACACACACACACACACACACGAGAAAGTAACCCTTTGGTGGTATACAGTACTGTAGATATCGGCACCTGCCGGGGTCTTTTAACCAGTCTTTATCCCTGTCTGCTTGCTTGCTGCTCTGGGAGTGAATGAGTTAGTGTGTAGGTGGGTAGACATGAGGGGGCTTGGAAACCAAACCACAGCCGGGTGCATTAACTTACCACCATTTCCACTGTGGACTTCACTTCCTGTCACTGCTGTGTGTCGACTGTGAGATGTGTGACGACAGTCGGTTGTCAGGAAACATACTTCCCAGACATTAAAAAAAACTACACTTAACCCCCCAAAAAACATCTCAAACTTGGTGAACTGAAAACCTGCTTTGTGAAAACAGGGGCATCAGCCGGGTCCTTCACAGGTAAAAAAAATATATATGTGACTTCTTTTATGTTACTGTGTTGTTCATAAATATTTTGAGCTTTATTCAGTGTGCTTGTGTAGCACTGCTGTCCCCGCTTTCCTGATAGGATTGGGCTATTAGTGCACTTTACAAAATGTCACCTGATGTCGCCCCAAATGTAGCCTACCTAACCTATAACTCCCATTTCTTGCATGTGGTGAGAATGTCTTGTGACGAACAGTGTATTCAGTCTGATCTTATACGTACGATGGGATGACACACTGTTGAGCAATATTAAGGGACTCCTTAATAATGTGACTATTGGGCATAGATAAATGATTACATACACCTTCAGTGTTCAAGCAGCAGGTGTATTTAGTGTAGTGCTGAGGAGCAGTCGGCAGTTGTGATTTCCTGATTGTTGTGTCAGCTTCGGGCAACTCGGGGCATTGTGTCTCCCCTTATATGACGACGGTGTAGCTTTTCATGCACATTGTGTGTGTGTGTGTGTGTGTGAGTGTGTGTGTGTGTGTGAGTGTGTGTGTGTGTGTGCGTGTGTGTGTGTGTGTCCGTCCAGCTGCTGGTTGTGAGCGAACTCTGTCAAGGTTAGAGGATCTAGATTACGGAAGGGCAGACATGGTTCAGCCATTACATGATCTAGTCTCACAGCAACAGCAGCGTCGGCGGTCTCGAGATGTCTCATGAATGACTGTTGATCCATGAAGTTATTATTATTTAGTCTAAGTTGGGCCCTGTGTAGAAATATCTTTGGTCTCATTGTTTTGTTTACCTTTTTTTCTTCATTACAGTAAAAAATGTCTCACATTAAGAGTCACAAAGTGACTACACCACACATGGCCATTGAAAGACACTCTCCTTTATTGTCGACAGGGGGGCTAGTTAGACATCAGACAAGACCTTCTCCAGGAAGTGGCTCAGGGTTTTGAACAGAAGAATCTGCAATGCAAACTGTACGCATATATGAATGCTAGATGCCGTGCTTTTGAATAGTGTAGTGTGAAAACAAGAAAGTACATTTTGGTGAAGGTTGATGTTTTTCTTGTGTAGGCCTATATCTAGAACCAACCAAGTCTGTGTACACACAGTGCAACACCAAGCTCAAGTAAGCCCTTCCGAAAACCATTTTTTCCCCCTCACAGAAACTGAGTGTGTTCACCCCCCAAACCTCAAGATGTGCTCTGCACAGCTCCTCTCATGTGACAATGAGCTCATAGAGTCAAGAGTTCCTCAAAGGCTTTCATAGCAAAACAATGTAGTGATGCAGTCATAGCCTGCAACTCAACATGTCTTGGCTACAGACAAATCTACTCTGTCAAGAATGTGATGTAGACATTCTGGTGAGAGATCAAATGCGTTTGTGATTATTTCATAGAAGCTGTAAATCAATGTTTTCAACTAGAATACAATTTTATAGTTTTCCATCAAATTATGCAAACTGATGCTGCGCTTTTTACGCATAAAAAATGCGTCTGGTTTCCTCTACGGGTGGCTTTAAGTGTGACCTTCCTTTTCCTGTGACTGGCATTGAATAGAAACTGGCAGTAGTGAACGTGATTTTGTGTATTTCTAAATATGCTTTACAGGTTGTAGTCTAAATTAGGCTACTGCAGCACGCAAAAAATCCGCCATTCATTTTGCGCTTCTTCTCTGATTGGCGGTCAGCTTGCAACGGAAGTGAAAATGTGTTTTGCTCTGGTTATTCATCTGTCCGCAAACACCTTTACATTTTGAAATAGCCTGTAGGCTAATTGGTGATAATTCAACCATTTATTTAAAGGCCTTCTCAAGCGGCAATTTATTTGACAAGCAGGCCGGATCTGCATGCGCATTTTAATGCGTCGAGGTAAATGACTACAGTTTCAGACGTGTTTATCCCGTGCTGTTGGATATGAAATGTTTCATGAGTGTGACTCTAAAATCCTTAAACTATTGGCTATAAAATTATACAATCATTAAATGGTCAATAGGCTATTGGCTATTTCCAGAATAGTCATACACGTAGACTATCTTTGATGCATTTTCTGAGCGTGCCTTTACTGTTAATCATGATTTATTTTGTTTTATAAAATGTACACTTATTGTAAATATTCAAGTGCAGTTTTATAAAACTCACTTGACTTTGAGAGAAACAGTTCATGATCCGAAAAAGTTCTGTTCTGTTGTAATAGAAATGCTTTTCTGACCCAAATGTTGTTCAACTTTTTTTGGCATTCGTTTACAAAATGCTATAACGCTCGTCTCAATTTATTAATTACATGGGCCTACCTACTTAACGAATAAAACATACATTTCGTCATTATCATGTAATCCACGCCGGAATTTCTGCAAAATGTGTCGAATATTTACCTTTTCTCTGCAGTCGTTCATTTAAACTGTCTTGTGTTTATTTTGGCCCCATCGCATTTATTATAAAATAGTAAAAATGTCATAGTGTCTTTTTCACGCACCTGACAGCGTTTCCTGTATATCTCCTTGCCGTGAAATTATGAATGAAGCCGCAGCATGTTCATCCACCTCGAATTCAACACAGTTCCATCCCTTTCCAATAGACGGCGCTGCAGCCCTGGAGAAAAATGTGTTTCTGTCACTCCTGCGAAGTGTCTCTCAGCTTCTCATCCTCATTATTCGCAATACCAGCTTCAGTGCTTTATATGTGTAAAGGTCAGCGTGCGAACAATGACATGGGCCTACTCTTAAGTTTAATGTAGGCTACTAAATAAAGCTCTAGGCCTATATCTAATTTTCAGTATTATTCAAATTTAAAGATTAACAAAGCATTTCTCAATATTCTCGGAAATTCCGTGTAGACATTTGTTTTTAATCTGGGCAGTGTTTGTTCATCGCCATCTACATGCATTTGTTATTTATTTATTTTACTTCAAACAACATTAAGTGGCCCTGCACTGACAAGTGCAACAACATTAACAGGTGTAAGGCTTGCAGCTGGAAGATACCGGTTAGGCCTAATGCATCTCTGCCTCCATTTTATTTAGCATATTGCTTTTCACAGCTAGGCCAGTTTCTGATATGGAAATTGGATTAGCCTATAGGCTTATAATATGTGGACTTTTTCGTAAATGAGTGAACAACAGTAAAATGTAAGATAGCTGTGCGTTTTACAATTTGGATTTTGCGGGCTCTGACATTTAAGTCCCTGGCGCAGAGAGTAGGCTAAGGAAAACATAATTGTTGACAGATTTTTATGGCCAATGGTGTTGAAAGTTAATATGCGTATTTTGTGACGTGAATTATATAACTAAGCATATGAGATCATATAAAATGAAGATGGGGAGACGACACTTACTATGCCAGAAAATGAATTGCATTCATTGTAGGTTAAGTCATTACTGGACATTCAGATATAAGCTATCATTGCCACCAAAGTAGAAGTTATTAATGTCATAATTTCAGTCTCAATCCAGTTTTTCCATCATTCTGACATTTTCACTGCATATGTATTAAATGCAAGCTACTGTGCCATTACTGTCGCTCACAATTTGTAGCCTAATTGTTGCTCGAAATATCTGGAATACCTTATTGTCTCAGTTATATTAGGCTATATCAAGTCTCTATTTATAATTAGGCCTAGCCTACATGTCTTGTAAAGATGGATTTTGGATTGCTGTATCTCACTCATTTGAAGAACACACAGTCTCAGACATATAGACAAAAAAATGAAAATTAGACACGTCATAACCCCAAATGTAGCTAAGAACAGCCCAGTGGTTGTCAGACATACCAAGCCTTTACGCACGACTTTACCGCTGATGCAACAAGTCACTCAAGTAATTAAATGCATGTTTTTGAGTCGTGGATTAGGAATAAACCACGTTTTCCTCGCGCTGTGTTTTGTGAGTATCCAATCCAAAGAGAATCTGAACCACCCTGAAAATGTTACGGTTTAGATTTGAGGTGTCAGATCCATGTTGAGCCGAACGCCGTCCTCTTGAATTGTAGTTGCTATCCAAACACAAATAAACAGAGAAGAGCATTGGAGTTGATCGCGGGTGGAGGGCGTGTCGAGGGCGGGCTGAGCGCGCTGCAGCTCCGAGCCCTGAAAAGTGGGACCTGTTGCGCCTACTCTGCACTCGTGTCGAACTCGCAGATCAGTATACAGCAACTTCGTGAGGGCAGCATCAAGACAAACCAACTTTGTCCATTTTGTTCGCAGTCACTGAATCTCCACTTAGAAGATATAAATAGGACGTGGGCTCAACAGAGGGCAATGAACTGTTTATGGACAAACTCGGAAGATTGCTGCTGAATGTACGTGGGTGTTCCTCGCCTGCGCCAGGCGTTGTGGATTACTGAGAAACAGTCCTCTTTGTGGCGACCTTTGGCATCTATTTATAGGGGTAAGATTGTTGTTCCGTTTAAAGCGAGTGGTCTTTTTTATGCTCATTAGATTTCCTCAACAACGTTTTATTTATAACAAACATATACCTAGATCTAGGTGCACAAACCGAGCTGTCAAAGACACCAGTCGCCTCAAGAAACGCAACCATGTTCTGCGTGCAATAGGTGACAAAAATATTGTAGCCTGCTTAGCACAGCCAAAACTACCTGTCAAATTGCCTTCTGATAGGGGCCGCGTGCGTTTAACTATGTTAGATCGAGCGTACCGTTTCGCAAAATTGAGTGTTTCGCTTGTTTCATAGTAGGCTATACCACCGTTGTTCTCTAACTTGGTGAAAGTTTCAACGAAGTCGCGGGGAAACTTCCTTCACAGTCAGCGTTAAAACAGCTGGACGAAAAACTCCAAAACACCTTTTCTTCCCAAAGGCGCAGCTTGTGTTAAGAACCTGAAATGGTAATATATTGTTATTTTGAGTTCGGCTACGGTTGCCGGAGAATGCGCCTAATATGAGTTAGGCCTACCTGCTTTTCACTTACATTTCCCAAACGGGTGCCCAAACAGCCTTATCTTTCCTCACCGAGCTATGTTTAGGGTAGTCGTCAAAACAAGCAGCGTATCAAATGATGTCGTAATTCCCAGATTTATGAACATGCACTTAGCTTTGCTGGCTGTTTTTATCTTTGTGGAATTCTCGTTGATCTCCATAAAAACAATAATCTAAATTGCACTACAACAATCAGTCAAGGTGCCGTAAAGAGAACCGCATTATGCAATGCGCTTACTCGATCTCTTGCCTATGGAGTGCTTTAGTTTGAAACATGGCATTAAGCTCCAAGGTTATTGTGCTGCCGTTGCTGGACGAATGGACTAAGTAATTTTTTTTTTTTTTTAATTTAGTGAACAAAAACCACAAGTCAGGACTGCACTCTCCGGTCCTTTATTCGAGATTCCTCAATTAGCCTTTCTCATTGCTCAAGAAACCATTCATATTTAAACCTTCACAATAAATCACATTAAAGTAAGTTAATATCCGAGAGGCCTACGGTCACCTGCTTGTGTATCAGACTGTCAAACAAGTCTTGCAAAATGGGATTCAATCATGTCAAGGTGCAAAGGAATTGATTCTTGATTTATTTTGAAAACAATAACCATAGTATCCCTGTAATAGCCTAATAATATGCATTAGTAACCTTTTTGTTATTGCACTGAAAAGGGTCAAATTATTTTGTTCTGTCAGTTACAATACAATCATATCGATGTTTCATAGGCTATATATAGTTTTGCACTTGAAGTCACGAATAGAATACTGATGGGAGAGTGCGCATGCCTTTTTGATCAAAATCTTAAAAATGTAGGCTTAATTCCTGTTACCCATTCAGAATTCCTTAATTTGTCCAATGCATTTAGGCATGGATTTGCTCGACTGAGACATGACAATTATGGACTGTATTTTCTGTCTAATATCAAATAGTCACACACATGAAACATGGTTTATATAATGTAAACGCATTAGCGTGATATATTTCAGCAAACCAGAAATATCCCAATCCAAACGAGCAGTAACAACAGGGCCAAGTCCAACAGCCACTGGAATGTAAAAGAAGCGACTGAATTTCCACATCTTTCCTCCACAAGAGTTTAAAATATTTTGTCAGCCACATGACATCGCATTGTTTGCCAAGTTTTTTTTAATTTGTAAAGACTGCAGCTGTGGCAATGTTGCACTAATGTACCCCATATATTGTTTTTCCCCCCAGGTCTCGAACAGGAGTTTGATCCTTGACAGTGGCTCCGTCTCTGAAGAAAGATCTGGTGAAAATGGGGAGCAAAGCACTGCCCGCGCCGATTCCACTGCATCCGTCCTTGCAGCTGACAAACTATTCCTTTCTGCAAGCTGTCAATACGTTCCCTGCGGCCATGGACCACCTGCAAGGACTGTATGGCTTAAGTGCTGTACAAACTATGCACATGAACCACTGGACTCTGGGCTATCCGCACATGCAAGGACTGAGGTCAACGATTACCGAAATGGCTGCAGCTCAAGGCCTGGTTGATCCCAGGTTCACTTTCCCCGCGTTGCCCTTTGCCGCGCACCTTTTTCACCCGAAACAAGGCGCCATTACGCACGTCATACCGGCCCTTCACAAGGACAGGCCGAGGTTTGACTTTGCCAACCTCGCCATAGCCGCTACCCAGGAGGACCCACCAAAAGCGGGGGAGCTTTCCAAGCTGACCGCAGGCCTAAGTGGCGCAATTTCGGAGCTGAGCAAACTCTCACCGGACAGAAAACCTACACGTGGACGGCTGCCGTCCAAAACGAAAAAGGAATTTATTTGTAAGTTCTGTGGAAGGCACTTCACCAAGTCCTACAACCTCCTCATCCACGAGAGAACCCACACGGATGAGAGGCCGTACACATGCGACATATGCCACAAGGCCTTCAGGAGACAAGACCATCTCCGGGACCATAGGTAAGCAATGGATTTGTTCCTCTAAAAGATAACCATGAACAGAACGTTTCTAAAATACCCCTGCTATAAGTGTAAACGCCACTAAAAATAAAAGAGTCGTGAAAGCGTTGAGCTGTGTGCTGCGACTCATAACCAGTGTAAATTTCTTTGCTGTGTAACATGCACTTCTCTGTGGTTTGCTTTCAATCACAACTGTAGTTTCTCTGTTAGTGCTGGAGGGCGCTAAAGCATTGCTTTGCAGAACTGTAAATCTCGACTTTGCATGTCCGTGGAGTATTTTTTATTGTGGAGCTGAGTTGCTGACTACTATTAAAATATTAAAACGGATTTCCTAACCACGTGATATGTGTGCGTTAATTTGCAGATACATCCATTCCAAGGAAAAACCGTTCAAATGCCAGGAATGTGGGAAGGGATTCTGTCAGTCTCGAACTTTAGCCGTTCACAAAACATTGCATATGCAGGTAAGGTATATCTTTTTTCTAATCTATTTATTCAGATTAATTGCGCACATATTTTGTTGGTTAAGCACACTTGTGCAACGCTGGCGAGGAGGCTTACATACAAATTGCCTTGATGTTATTTATAACTGGTGATATCACAATGCTTCTTTAGACTAACGATGCTCAAAATAGCACATAATGCGATCCATATGACGCACAGACAGAATTGAAAATGCATGAGGACAGGGAGAAACCCAAACAGTAGGCCTATAATGATTTCTCATGACCTGAAGAATACATCATGAAGTGGGCCATTTGAATAATGAATGTATCGTGTTCAAATAAACACCTACAGAATAATACTGGTCTTAAGGGAAATAATCATATTTGCTTGCTTCAAATCTAAACAGGAATCTCCTCACAAATGCCCCACATGCGGAAGAACCTTTAATCAAAGAAGTAACCTGAAAACTCACCTTCTCACCCATACAGACATCAAGCCCTACAGCTGCGAGCGCTGCGGAAAGGTGTTTCGGCGCAACTGTGACCTGCGACGGCATAGTTTGACACATACACCCCATCAGGACTTCTAGTTTCCATGGCTGGACAGAGAAATAAAACAAAAAACTAATGTACACAGGAAAAAAAACAGAGTAACGGCTACACAGATTGGAGAATACTCAAGCATGGACAAAACGGACATGATAAAATAAAGCAACGGAGTCAGTCATGGCCTGAATATGACACACATAACAACAACGAATCCTGGACTTATTTTATGGCATCCCTGTAAATACATACCCTGGACTCCTATGTAAATAATATTTCCCCTGTTTTTTTTTTCCTTTTTTGTATTTGTTCTGTTTGATTTAAAACAGTTGACACTTGCCTATATGTGGTTGTTTGTTAAATGGTATTGTAGAAATAAAACGTAATTATAACCAAGAAGTATTATTTCCACTTTAACTGATTTTTAACGGCTTGAAATATTCAATCTTGAATTATAAACGGAACAACAGTAGAGCCTGTATTTCACAGTGCCCTGTGTATGAGGTGGAGAACTCGCAAATAAGTCAGTTTTAATCTTTTACCATCAAAACATGCAATAAATCATTATTGAGCTGGCGAGTACTCCTCAAATAACCCTGTTCTTGGCTTGAATAATGTTGTTTCACAAGGCTTTTATTGGAAAGAAGTGGTAACACCGAAGCAGTCAGTTTTAGTGCTGCTGTTGGAATACATTAACTCATTCATTCCAAAATTCCTGAGTGAAATCATGGTTTGGCTTTCCAAAGCTGTTGCTGTGGAAGGGAAGTACCGGTACGTTTGAATACACATTTCTAATTTGGTGTATTATTATTATTATTATTATTATTATTATTATTATGCTATTACCTCACTCTTAATTTCTTATTTCCCAGCCACCATATAATCAAAATCATAATTATATTGTAGGGGGCTATTATTACTATTAATGATTATTTAGGCTTAGGCCTACTTGTGGCTTACTTACTTTAGTCAGTCACCAAAACCGAGCCGAGAATGCATTGAGATTGGTCTATTTGGGAAATCTTTTAAACTTTTTCTTTGAAATCATCATTTTTTAATTGCAAATTTTCCTCACATGTTCCATGTTCTCGGGAGAAATAATCTCAAATCTAGATACTCCCGGGCCTTCATCTAACACCAGTTAGCATACGGAACAGGCTAGGGATTCCTCTTCCCAACAGCTCAGCAGTTCATTGCCACTTTATTCTCAAACATGTATAAAGAGGGTAATAAGAGGAACCGTGTGTGAATGAACGGCGATTTATTAGTTCCATATGTTAATTGAAGCAGATGGAATGACGGATGCATTCCATGCGCCAAAGTATGCGCAACACGCAGCAATTACAGTGATTGTTGAAACAGAGTCTGATGCTACAGTGCTTTTGATTTGTTTACGCACTGATAGATTTACCACTTCCATAAGTTCGTCATTTCGTTGATGTCTATGGGAGAGGAGGATAGTGTCAAAGTTAGAATCCGCATTGCATTTGTTCGAATACAGCCAAATTACGCATCAAATTACGCAGCATTATTGCGCACGGAAAGAATTGCAATGGTCTCTCAGTCCAATTAAAGATTTTCGGATTTTTAAAGGCAAAGGTTCTGGGTGTTAGATTGCAAGACATTATAAATCCGCTATAACGGCCGGTGGCCGGATACCAGCACACTGTTGTTCAACACAGACGTGCGCACCGTGCGTACACACACACACACACACACACACACACACACACACACACACACACACACACACACACACACACACACACACACACACACACACACACACACACACACACACACACACAGTGTGTGCTATTACCCCAAAAGGAAAAAGTATAGTGACCCAGGTTGCACCAAGAACAGGATAGGCTACAAATATTAAACCTTTAGGAGCTTTACGTGTATACAAGCAAAACGCTATGAGTAAAAATCGAGCAAAGCATGTTAATCGAAACATTACGCCTTTTTGGGTAGGCTATGTTTGCAGTGGGACTGTGCGCAACGCGCTCCATTAATTATCCTCCATGAGTCACTTCGTTTTCACAGCCCACACATTTTGCCTCTACATCTATTTAAGCTATAATTAGTCTTTCTCTGAATTAAATGGCAATTAACTCTAAGTTGTTTTCAAGTCTCTCAAAAGTAAATAGTGAAGGCGGGCAGGTCGGAATAATCAAATAATAATTAAAAGCAAAACCCACCACAAACAATAAAAGAAAAACAATTTGATCGCAATCTGCGTTTGATGTTTGGTGTGGCTGTGAAAAGGTCCTTTTTATCCAATCCCGTTCTAAAGCCTTCGTACATTTGGGAATCCAACCTTTCCGTAGGGGTTAGGCCGTGGAAGGCGCGGGGGGCTCCTTGATTTTTTATTCACGGAAGTGGAAATCAAGCGTGCAATAAATATAGAGCTGTCACATATCCTGATTTTGACATAGGCATTTACACATTTGACCTCCACGGAAACAGCTTTCCATGTTAGGAAATTATAGTAACTTAACACCAGGCGAAACATAGGCTACATGCCTATGAGTTATAGCTACGCAACATGTTGTGTTTAACAAGTGCACTGACAGACTACAGTGAGAATAAAAAAACCCTGGAAAAACTCAAAAGGAATCTTATCCAAATATAGTTACATATTTTTTTTCATCAGAGAAGTCTGTTCTTGAGTCACAGAATTGTGTGTGTGTGTGTGTGTGTGTGTGTGTGTGTGTGTGTGTGTGTGTGTGTGTGTGTGTGTGCGCGCGCGTGCGTGTGTTTGTGTGACTGTGTGTGCGTGTGTGTGTGTGGGTGTGTGTGTGTGTGTGTATGTGGGGGTGGGGGGTGGGGGGTAGCCTAGTATGGAGAGTGAAAGGGCAATGGACCCAGAGAGAGAAAGAGAGAGAGAGAAAGTGAGTAAGATACTACATCTTCCCGCATGACCAGACTGCTAACAAAGGTTTCCATTTTGCCCAAATTGAGGTGTATTGCTTAGTGGCAAGATCTCAGGTCCACCCTGGCAGTTAATATCAGTTTAATCTCTAATTTAGAATTAATGGGGTTTGGTATCTGAAGTTATGGCATCATATCCATAGACAAGACTGTTAGGTTCAGTCTGAAATGGATTTTAAAAATGACCAATGATTGTAGGTTGCCTAAAAAGTTCAATACCATTCCAACAGATGGGTTTTCTGAGGGACTGCTGGGGAGGACATCATAATTTGAATAACTCCTGCAACATCCAAGACCATGCAAATAATGTTTCAGTTACAAGACTGAGTATTGAATTTCACCTTATGTGTAGGGTAGGGGCTATTATAGGCTAAAGGTGTAGACAAAGAAATTGCAATATCGCTCTTTTTTGTTTAAATAGGCCTACCCACCATATTAGTCCTGAATGTTTCTGAAACTACTTTGTTTAATTAGCCTATTTAGCCATTCAGTACCAAAGCCTAATCCTAAATCTAATAAGTGTAGCCCAATCAAAAGCCCAATCTCTTAAATGATGGCCATACTGTAGGCTTTATAGAGAATTCCCTGAGCAGTGAGCACTCTCTCCCAAACTCCGCCTCCCCCAAAAAGCACAAAGCAGATATAGGCTATAGAATCATAAATTAGTGTTTTCCATTAATGCCACTAAATGCACCAATCACAGTTGCCACAGATCCAACCAACCTGATATGCCACGAAGAAAGAAATGAGAGGACACTTGTGTGACCCTAACCAGATCCAGTTGTTTGGATTAACCTGGCAAACTTATTATTATAATTATTTTTTATTTTATTTTTTTTGGGGGGTGTGTGTGTGTGTGAGGGCGGTCACCTTCATTTAGACAGGAGGGTGAAGAGTGGGACAGGAAATGAGTGGGAGAGAGAGACGGGGGAGGATCTGGAAATGACGTGGGTTGGGAATTGAACCCGGGTCGCCCACACAGCAGTCCAGTGGCCGAAAGAGCCACGGCTGGGTTAATATGTTATTATTTTTAAATGTTACACATGTTACACATGCATATAAAGTTACACAATGCATATTTGGTTTGTAGCAATATGCATAGGCTAATTCAGAATTATCATTCCATGGTTTCAATATTTGGGTATCATGATACAATCATATTTCACATGTCAAATGATAGTTCAATTTAATTGTGGCTCACATGATTTCTGTAATTTATTGTGATTGATAAATGGGTCATCACTCATCATATGGAATGAAAAAATTACATAATATTACGCCCTGGAACTAAAATTAGATATTATTTTAATAACCAAACCACTCAATGTTTCTTCCAAGGTTACAGTTGGCCTACACAGCAATAGGCTAAACTAAAAAACTCTTCAAGCCAAGCGTCATTAATGTCTCGATTCAAACAAAGACCATGCTTCAAGTTGTTTTTTCTTTTTTTTCCCTCCAATAAAACAACAGCAATGAAACTGACAGGAGAGGTGAAACAAGACAAAATTACTACTATAGGTAGGCCTACATAAAACACATCAAGTAAATTATACATTAATCAAATGGAAGGACGCGCTTCAACAGTGAAAGGAAATGACGTATTCATTGCACAGGAAGTTGCGATGCTCACACGGAAGCAGTGGAATGATGTTGATGTTTGTTGGACATTCAGCGAATGCAATGTGTCAGTGTGGAATAGTGGGAACACATTGAAAAGGACGGAGAGAAGTAAGCGTTATTTGTGTTATTGATATGAAATGTGTTTTGGATGGGATCGGTGACATTACATTTTCTTGCAGACCTCCCTTCAAGTCAGGTTTTGATGTTAGCTGAAAGCTAGGTCCTTTGCTAACTTATTTGTTGCTTGCCATGGGGCAGGTTAGACAGTTGTGTAAATCTAAGTGAAGAAATATGAAGTAAGTATATAAAGCTTACGTTTAGCAGAATGGGAAATGTGACTCATTCATGCCGTCTGCTGCTGTCAGATTTACTCACAATACGACTTTTGGATAGACAGCATAGCTCATTGCAGTAAGTTATCTACTTATCAAACAGCTTGAGCTTGACAGATGGCTACGTGGAACTTCATTCGCACCTCCTGCACAACTTGTGTCTGTCTGTTTATCTTTGGCGGGAACTTGGAATGCGTGTAATTGATACTTTGTTGTCGACAGATAGAATGTTGTTACCCCTTCAGACACACCAGTTCACATATCGTGTATGTCATTTACAGAGAACCCCAAAACACGAATAAAAAACAAACAAAAACCCCAGACAAAACAAAAACACTAAAAAACAATACGGCCTTATAACTAATTACATTAAGCTAGAAAGTGCTGTTCACAGCACCCACTTACTTAGTGTTTAGATAACCATACAAACTACACTTAAATAATACACCTAATAGCCTACTTAGTTTTGGCACTGTGTCTCAATGTAATGCTAACACCGTTTCAGCCTTAAAGCTTAAAGCATGTGCAGATGAACATGCTCTTACCATCATTTTAACATTTTTGAGCGCTGACTCAATTAAAACCACAGACTTGACCCTTGCTGCAAAATTGATTTATGAGCAGTTGCAGTCAGTCATGTAGGCTACTTCCACCTCACCCTAACACATCTAGTTGTTTTGCTTCTGTGGGCCATACGCAAGCTAGGTAGACAGGAGGATATTATGTACAGTATGCCCTCTTCTTTACTTAATGCCTTCAGCTTGACTCACCATGCCTCACCATGTTTTTGTTGCAGGAGACACAGTCTCACAGGATGCTGGAGTCTTACGTCACTCCGCTCTTGATGAGCTATGTGAATCGCTACATCAAGAACCTGAAGCCATCAGACCTGCAGCTGTCACTATGGGGCGGAGACGTGGTGCTCAGCAAGCTGGACCTCAAACTAGATGTTCTAGAACAGGTATGTTCAGTATGAGAATCGTGTATGCTATGCTGGGGTGGTATTTAAAGGCAAGGGTAAGGCACTGCCTTGGGCCCCTCTGGAACGGCAGGGCCCAGGACCCCATTTCTTGAAGCATCATTGCTAACAAGTTAGCAACTTACTTGGTTCCCTATGGGAATTTGCATTGCAACCAAGTAAGTTGCTAACTTAGCTAGCAACAATGTTGTCAAAAAATGCACCCCTGTATGGTAAGACCAGTATAAACTTGGCCAACTTTCAAGATGGCTGCTGAGGCCTCAGAATCAAGGCTTAGGGGCAGTTACACCTGTTTTGGCCGGCAAAGCAAGTTTCGCATATTGTTTTTTGTAATGATGACCCTATCTTAATCTGTTATTTTCGACTCTCAGTAATGCCATAGCAGTGTTGTGATGATGTAGTTAAGCTTTTCCAACAGCCAGGGAGTGGGAATGCCGGCGATACCATCTGCTTAAAAGGGCTGCAAACTAAATAAAATCAAATTCATGATGTGGACACTCAACCTAACTGGAGAAGTGCATTGAATAATGGTGAAATGCACAACTGCAATGGGCACTACGTGTTGCTGATGTTTACTGTGGCAGAATATCCTTCATCTTAAATTCACTCTTTAGTTTGTTATGAAACGGATCATATGACCTTAAGGTGTCTCTTTAGTAAGTACATGTGGAAGTGCAGTGATTTATTGTTACGCGAGGGTGTCACATTAAGCCAAACCTTTCAGTGCCCCAGTGGCACACTTCCTAAAAGATCTGAACAGTCTTATGTATTCTCAAATCCCCTTTGGGTAAAGTAAATGCTTCCCTTGCGAGCGGAGTGCACAAAGTCAGGCAGTCAGAGAGCTGCCATGAAAGTGTTCAAACTCACCACCACAGCTTAGTTAGACAGACCATTGGCACTTTCCGCATGGGGTGTAATTTCTCGTATAGCTTCTTGTCATTCGGGCACCTGTTTGTGTTTTTTGAGTTATGTCGCTTTTGAAATCGGACTGCATGTACCCTTGGAAGTGTGGCTACACAAGCTGCCAGTGTGTTCTCTTGGCAATGGAATGTTCCATTGGATTTCTTTTTATTGGGTCAAATTACTTGCAATAGTTATTGCTCCAAATGGCATGGAAAGAGTTGCTTGCCTCGCAAGCCTCTTGTAGGTTTCTGTGGTGCAAAGTGTACTGATTGCCTTCAATTGTTTTCAGGCATAGTGAAAGGGACTTCTTGGATTTCTTGACTTAGTCGACAAATTTAAATGGGATGAACAAGTACAGTAGTCGTATTATTATGTAAAAATAATCCTAGTATAAAGAAATGTATATTTTTTTATGACTGAAGCGAAATTATTTTTAGAGAACAATGTAAACATGGTTAAGACTTGTGAAGTAGGCAAGATGCTGAAAATGTAGTTTTGCAATGTCAAAATGCATGCATCAAGTATCCTTTTTAAGGTTGAAGCTACACATTTTCGAAATAAGCAGTCTCCTACTACATTCTTTTTGACCAAGTTTCTTTGTGAGAATGTTACAAGTTACTCGACTGGTTTGGTAGAAGAAAGCAACCCAACAACACAGCGGTGGCGATTTTGCCAGATGTCAGGCCGTTTCATCGTAAACATGTAATTTCACGGAGCGAACACAAGACTGTCACATTGAAGTCTGTGTTTCTTTACTCAGTTGTCACGCTGGGTACACAATGCAACCTCAGAAATCAGTCCATCAGATACGGTGTGGCAGTAATGCTCATGGCTTGTCAAAAGTGCGATATGGCATCGCAGTGACGTGCGTGGAGGGTTGCCTCATCTGGCTCACGTTTATAATCATGTTTCAGGCTCGTGTTGAGGTCTTTTATCATTTTTCAAGCCCACCACCGCCGCCGCTGAATATGACTTGAGTGTTCGCCTGGAAACACATGTCTCCCGTCCAGACGGCTGGTGCAAGTCTGTGTCTGTCTGCCATCTCTCTGTGTGTGTGTGTGTGTGTGTGTGTGTGTGTGTGTGTGTGTGTGTGTGTGTGTGTGTGTGTGCGCGCTTGTGCTTGTCTGTCTCCCTCTGTGTGCGTGTGCGTGTGCGTGTGTGTGTGTGTGTGTGTGTGTGTGTGTGTGTGTGTGTGTGTGTGTGTGTGTGTGTGTGTGTGTGCGCGCGCGCTTGTGCGCGTTGTGTGTGTGTGTGTGTGTGTGTGTGTGTGTGTGTGTGTGTGTGTGTGTGTGTGTGTGTGTGTGTGTCCTGTTGCTCCACAGTGACACCCGTGGAAATTATCATGGATGCCTTAGCACATTACGCTTAGAAGCCCGATGGCCTGCTTAGCTTGTCAGTGTTTGCGGCTCTTTTTCCACAGCCCTGCTGTTTGATCATTGTAAATAAATATTTAACGGAAAAAGCCCCGAATATCGGTCTACAGTATAGGGAAGGGAAACACCAATCGCCAAAGTCTTAGAGCTGGGGAGAGCAGTCCTGCTGCAAATGTTGCAGATGCTGCTGCTGCTGCTGCCAGTGTTCAAAGACACTGCAGTCCTCAGCAGAAGCGCTCTTGGCTAACCACTGTCAGACCTCTCCACAGTCGAGCGTTTTATCTTCTGTCAGCCGACTTTGTGTCACACAGAGACGGATTAACGGGTTTGCTTTGCTTTGCTATGCTATATTTGAGGGCACGACAGCAAGCTTTCATTGGCATACGCATATCTCTGGATTGAATCACTGGGCTGTCTCCTTGTTGTTGCTGAGAATGTTCTCTCTTCAGAGGCACACACAGACAGAAGAGAGACACACAAGCTGTTTTTCAGGCTGGCCAGAATGATGCCAGGCCCCGTTCCCGCACCAGTTACATTCGGAACCAAAGTGCTGAACAGTGAGCCAGTGAGCCAATCGCGTTTATACGGGGTTTTGTACTTATTGCTGTGTGTTACCCGAATAACCCTGCTGACGTCTATGCTGTCAGTACGGTTCACAGAGAAATGTAAATAAGTATTTGTTTGATTCACATCATGAGCCAACAGTCTTTGTCGACCTAAACACACCTAGAGAGAGAGACATTCAAGGTGATCATTCAATTAAAAAAAAATAAATTATTCCATTGAAAGATGGGTGATCTCTGCCTCTGGTAGAGTGAGATGTTTTTCCCCATTCACTTGAGCTTTTCAAAAAGTTCTCTTCTCTTTCTTGTTTGCCACACAGTGAAATCTCTATGTGCAGAAGTAATGAGAGACGACGACAATGGCTATGCTTTATTCCCTACACGCAGAGGCCATAAATCTGCCAGACGACTAGCTACTCCTCAAAAATGTAATTATTAGCTTCTGGAAGGACGGGGACGGGGATGGGGGAGAGATGCAGGGCCTTGTGGGCAGCTTTTGCTGCCTGGCATTTCTGCCCATTGCCTTTCACATCAAGTGCCATGAGAGAGGTTTGTTCAGCTCAGCACTTTAGAGAGACGAAGAAGAAGAAGAAAGAGATGAAGAAGATGAAGAAGAAGAAGAAGAAGAAGAAGAAGAAGAAGAAGAAAGAGATAGACACAGAGAGAGGGAAATGAGAGGGAGGGAGTGATTGAGGTTGGAGAGAAAGGGGCAAGAGAAACTTGGTGTAAATCATCTTTTGTGGCTTTTCTTCCCCCCCTTCGTTTTCTTTTCCCTGGTAATCCATATCAGTAGAGCCCAATTTTTACATTGACTGGAGATGACTTTGTGGTTTGAGGTCCATGTTTCTCATGTAAAAAAGCAGTAGGAAAACAAAAGAATCCACAACCCCTGCTCTTATGCTGTGAATTATGCTTTTCTTTTTAAATTGCTCAAGAGAGCTCTTAGCCTTGGAGTTTTTGAAAGACGTGCTTTTCTCAACATTTTGCTCTTCTCTTCTCTTCTCTTCTCTTCTCTTCTCTTCTCTTCTCTTCTCTTCTCTTCTCTTCTCTTCTCTTCTCTTCTCTTCTCTTCTCTTCTCTTCTCTTCTCTTCTCTTCTCTTCTCTTCTCTTCTCTTCTCTTCTCTTCTCTTCTGTGTACCTGCAGGAGCTGAAGCTGCCCTTCACCTTTCTGAGTGGCCACATCCACGAGCTGCGTATCCACGTGCCATGGACCAAGCTGGGCTCGGAGCCTGTGGTCATCACCATCAACACCATGGAGTGCATCCTCAAGCTGAAGGACGGAGCACAGGTGAGTGCTCTCACAGACCATAATAGTCACTGGACAAACAAGAAGGCCCTTGGCGGACGGGAGTGTCATGATGTTATGCAACATGGGAGTCATAGTTTTGCGCAGAGTGGACGCATAAGAGTTTGGGGTGGACTGTTGTGTTGTGGCATTACACAGCACTGTGAAGAGGGGCGGAGTAGAGTAACTTTATCTCTAAAGTTACCTAGGGTAGGGGTTGCCGTAGGTTTATGCAGCATTGGTTAATATGGAGGGGGTCATGCTGCAAGAATATTAAGTGTTTGATGCTTGCAGAGGAATTTGGCAAAGTGGTATCAGGCAAAGGCTGTAGAGCCTGAGCTCTACAGGTGGTGGTGACTTGTCAAGTGGATTGAAGCAGATTGGAAAGGAAGTCCAGGTTCATCCAATCAACATCATTGTTGATTACCATGGCTTTGTTTCAGTCGTTCCAAACTGTGGCCACTTGCGTAATACACCATTTTTGCTCGGAACCAGGGAAAAGTCTTGTTGCATGTCAAACCTCAACTCGATTAGCTAACATTCTATTTTTGACCTAGAATCGACTGGCGGTTGCAGTCTGTTTTTTGTTCCCGCGCTTTACAATGCATGTGTAAGATCTTCTGTTCTGACCATGAGGAGCAGCCTCTCTGAAATCAGTACCAGTAAATCGCTGGCCACTGTTCACAAGAGATTTGTTTTCACAATGGCTTCTCCGGGTGACACACTCGGGTGGTGATGATGATGTTGGTTCAGTTGACATCACAACAATTGAAAATAACTATCTGTTTACATTTTGTTCATGTGGTTAGTGTTTTTTCCTTTTCAACTCTACCGTGGTTCCATGGCTGTACAAAATGATCACACACACTTAATGCTACACTTATTTTTCTTGTTTGTCTATTTTTGTGTCATTTTAGTCCTTGGACATGTCATAGTGTTTATTGTAAAATGTTCAAGTCCATTGTGTCTTCCCTCTTGCATGGAATCCTCTAATGTGTTGGTTTTGTGGATATTTTTTTCCCCCATGCTGACTTGGCTCAGTGTCAGAATGAGGGTCTGTGTCCCATCATGATGATGATGATTATGATCATCATCATCATCATAATCATTGGAGGGGTGTTGCTACCAAACTGCTCTCCACAGACCCTTATAACCATACTCATCTTCTGAAGGAAAAAAAAAGAAAGCAAGCATCGAAGGGGCAAGGAAGAATAAAAGAGTGCGAGAGAGAGGGAGACAGAGTGAGGGAACGTGTGAAATGTGGGAAAGAAAGGGAGATAAAAGAGAGGGGGGGGGAGAGAGAGATAAAGAGAAACCGAGTGATGGAGATAAAGAGAGAAGTGACGGAAGAGTGAGAGACAGAAATCAAAGGGCTCAAATCAGAAGCGAACCACACACTACACTGAGCCACACCACAGCACAGCACAGCACACCACACCACACCACAGCCCCCCACTCCCCCCTCTCTTCCCCAAAAGCGCACAGTGTTATTACGCTCGGCTTTTGGGGCTTCCATTATTATGTGGTGACATTCTTTCCAGACATGGCTTTAGGGTTCATTAGCGCAACATGGCTTTGGTAGCTCCCTCCTTCCTTGATCCTCTGCAGCGTCTCTGCATTGTCACACCCTCTCCTCCTCTCCTCCTCTCCTCCTCTCCTCCTCTCCTCCTCTCCTCCTCTCCTCCTCTCCTCCTCTCCTCCTCCCTTCCGCCCTGCGCCGTGCCTTTGATGAGGGGTGAGATCCAAAACAAACACAACAAGGGGGACCAAAGAGTAAATAAATAAATCACTGATGCGTACATCGACGGAACATGATGTCATGATGCCTCTGCTGCTGTTGTTTTCCCTTAAGGGATTCTTTGATTGATCTACGTATCAGAAAAGAGAGAGGGAGAGAGAGAGAGAGAGAGAGAGAGAGAGAGAGAGTGAGAGAGACATGCAGAGAGAATGAGAGAATAAGCCATTGGGGAATTGAGGAAGAATAGACAGGCAGGCAGCACAGCAGACACTGGCATGGCGTCACCGACTTTTTGAAAAGAGGTTTCC
>NC_085861.1:46316221-46318721 GCF_034702125.1 Engraulis encrasicolus | reverse complement strand
GTCTGGGTGAAAGAACGGAACCCCAAGGACAGCCGGGAGGCAGCAGAGCTGGTGGAAAACTTCCTGTCAGCGCGTCCGGGGATGAAGAACTTCCGCCAAGAGACCGACACAAGACCAGCAGCACGGAGTAAGTCTGATGGGTTTAGTTATGGGGGTGGTCCTAAGACAGTTATGCCCGGAGTGATGTCTGCCAGTAACTCTGCCCAATCCAATCCCATGCCACACCCTGTACAGAGAACTGCCGGTCCCATAGTTTGCTACCACTGCAAGCAGGAAGGTCACATCAAGCCCGATTGCCCCAATAGAAAACCCAAGTACTCTACCCATAGCTGCATTCCTAGGCCAGGGGAGGGGGGTACAGGTTTTATGGGGAAACTCCAGACAATGCATGTGATGATTAATGGTAGCAGAGCTATTGCCCTACTTGACTCAGGGAGCACACAGACACTAGTTCAGCCCCACCTTGTTGAGAAACGTGACTACATTGATGGAAGAAAGCTCAGAGTGTTGTGTGTCAATGGCGACGAGCATGAGTATCCTGTAGCCGATGTATACATGGAAGTGCAGGGCCAAACCTACCAGATATCTGTTGGTGTGGTAGAAAGGCTTAGTCACCCTGTTGTCCTGGGCCAGGATATTGTTGTGCTGCCTGAATTGTTACAAGGTGTTAAGCCAGTCAACCTTGTAATGACGAGGGCACAGCGTAAAAGGCAGGCCCAAAACAAAGATGATGACGATGATGATGACTCCAATGCCAATGATATGCAAGAGCTAGCCTGTGCTAATGCTGATTTCACTTCCCCATCCCCAAAGAAGGGTAGAAAAACAAAAAGGCAGCGCAGACAGGCTAGGCTAGTTGGCAGTGTTGAACAGGACATGACTGTTGATGTACCAGATGATGTGGAGTGGGGTGAGATCCCAGAAGACTTTGGAGAGTTGCAAAAGCAGGATGAGACATTGAAGGGAGCCTTTCAGGAGGCCACACATGATCCAGCCAGTGCAGATGTGGTCACAAATTTGGCTGGGGAGTTTTATGTGGTGAGAGATGGTCTGCTTTATCACCAGCCAGCAGAGGGCAGGCCAGAGCAGTTAGTTGTTCCTTCCGAGCTCAGGGGGAGGGTGCTAGAGATGGGGCACGATATCCCTTGGTCAGGTCATCTTGGGCTTACTAAGACATATGACAGAATATCGGCAAGATTCTTTTGGCCAGGGCTCTACACTGACGTCCAGAAGTTTTATAAGAGTTGCCCTACCTGCCAGATCACCAGCAATCGCCGTACAAGCCCCTATCCCCTCCAGCCCCTGCCAGTCATTGATACCCCCTTCTCCCGCATAGCCATGGACTTGGTAGGCCCCCTTGAAAGGACCCAGACAGGCCACAAGTACATTTTAGTAGTGTGTGACTATGCCACCCGGTATCCGGAGGCCTTCCCTCTCCGGAAGATTTCTGCCAGACCAATAGCCCAGGCCCTGCTACAGCTTTTCTCTAGGGTAGGCATCCCCCAAGAAGTGCTCACAGACCAGGGTACGGCCTTCCTATCAAAGACCATGAAGCAGGTCTACCGTTTGCTGGGCATTAAGGGCATAAGGACCACCCCATACCACCCTCAGACCGACGGCCTCGTGGAGCGTTATAACCAGACGCTCAAGGGCATGTTGCGGAAGTTTGTGGCGGTCAACGGTAAGGACTGGGACCGTTGGCTGCCCTACTTGCTGTTCGCCTACAGAGAGGTACCCCAGGCCTCCACTGGCTTCTCACCTTTCGAATTGCTTTACGGCAGGCAGGTGAGGGGGCCCCTGGATGTCCTCAGGGAGACCTGGGAGGGTCCATCAACACCTCAAGCCCGCAGCGTCTTGGCCCACGTCCTTCAGATGAGGGACAAAATGGAGGAGATGGCTGAGATGGTGCGGGCCAACATGGAGCAGGCCCAGGGTCGGCAAAAGGCCTGGTATGACCGGGCGGCCCGACAACGCCAGCTCAAGCCAGGGCAGAAAGTGCTGCTGCTCCTTCCCACCTCAGAGCAGAAGCTGCTTGCCAAGTGGCAGGGGCCATATGAGGTGGTGCGGCAGATGGGCCCTGCGACCTACGAGATCAACTGCCCGGGGAAGAGGAAGCCCACGCAGGTCTTCCATGTGAATCTCCTGAAGGAGTGGTACGACAGAGACATCAGCCTGCAGCTCCGGGTGCAGACTGTGGCAGAGGAGGAGGACACACCGGAGCAGTTCTTTCCCACCAGCCAGCAGTCTGCCACCCTGGATCTGTCGCACCTCTCCACCCACCAGCAGGAGGAGCTGGAGGGGATCATTCCGGCTGGCCTTTTCCAAGAGAGGCCAGGGTACACCAGCCTGGTGGAGCATGACATCCCGCTGAAGGACACTACACCGGTGCGTCAGCGGATGTACCGTGTTCCAGAGCGTCTCCAGCCACACCTCAGGGCCGAGGTGGATGAGATGCTGTCAATGGGGGTCATTGAGCGCTCCTCCAGTGAGTGGAGTAATC
>NC_085861.1:46308721-46311221 GCF_034702125.1 Engraulis encrasicolus | reverse complement strand
CTAAATAAGAATAGATTGTTAAATATATGATAAAAAGGAGTATAGAATACATGATAAATACCAAGTAAAATAAGACTCTTGTGTAAGGAATTTAAAAAAACAGTAAAAACAGTGAAAAAACAGTTCAAGCAATAAATAACATGATCATATAGGCCTACAGAGAATCATAGCCTGTGTTTGGACGCTATATTATTAATTTCTCTAATTGCAGAGGGGACAAAGCTTCCTCTGAAACGCTTTGTTCGACAGGCAGGCACGCTATATCTGTGGCCAGAGGGCAGAAGCTGGAACTCTTTATATAGTGGATGGGAGCCATCTTGTAAGATGGACTCAGCTATCCTCTGCAGCTGTCTATTGTAGAGGGCTTCGGGGTTAAGTTGTGGCTCTCCAATAAGCCTGCTGGACCACTTAACTATTTGGTTAAGGGAGTTTCTATTTTTCAGGGACAAATTGTTAAACCAACACACCAGGCAGAAAGATAAAATGGATTCAATAAAAGCGCGATAAAAGAGAGTAAGTAATTTTCTGTCAATGTGGAAATAGGACAGTTTCCTTAGACAGTGAAGACGTTGGTTGGCCTTTTTAAAACAGCTTCACAATTTGCATCAAAAGTGAGCTTATTGTCAATAATGGTGCCAAGATAGATAGATAGATAGATGGATGGATGGATGGATGGATGGATGGATGGATGGATGGATGGATGGATGGATGGATGGATGGATGGATGGATAGATAGTTGGGTATATCGATTTCTTTGGACGTTATACTTAAATTTTTTCAGTACATGTCAGAAATATTAAAACAAATCCTTGAATCCTTTGAATCATAAATGGATGCATCGATCAGCAGAGGGAGGAATTGATGGACAGAATGAAGAGCATATAGTTAGATGCATCGCTGGATAGTTTTTTTTTGGTGGTATTTTTTGCTCTTTTTGACTTTATTTATGATAGGACAGGGAAGGTGGTGACAGGAAGCGACTCGAGTGGGGAGAGATCAGCCGCATGGTAGACGAGTGCCCTACCGTTTGGCCACGGCAGGGCCGTATGGCTGGATAGTTTGACGGCTTGATGGATGGATGGATGGATGGATGGCGTCTGTGTTATTCCTCAGCAGATGATGGGTTGGATGTAGCCAACCATCCACAGACCTTTTAGTGTTGTTATCTTAATGATGATGGGCTCTAAAGCACTAGTGCTAGACACAGTTCAGTAAGCGGCCATGTTTTAAAACACCTCCTTTGCCCTCATCTATACTGAAGTAGTGGAAAAGGAAACGATATGTGTTTTTTTTATTTCTTAAACGATCTTGGAAATATTTTAGACATACTCAAAAGTCAGGCAGCAGCAGCAGCAGCATTCACAGTGTGTTTAATTACTGCCAGGAGCTGAAGGTAGCTGAATTTACCGGGCCTTCTCTCTCTCTCTCTTTCTCTTTCTCTCTCTCACTATCGCTCACTATCGCTCTCTCTCTCTCACTCTCTCTCTCTCTCTCTCTCTCTCTCTCTCTGTTTGTATGTGTGCGCTGTGTGCGGCTGCACCCGCGTTTGTGTGCAACGGCCGTGTATGTGTGTGACATGCATGTGTGTGTGTGTGTAAGTGTGTGATGTATGTTTATTGCCAGTCTCTTTTGCGTTTGTAACGTGGTAACTTTGGTGTTTTTTTTTCTTCCCCTCTCTCTTTAACCTCCTTCCCTCCCCCCACTCCGCTTCTCCTCCTCTCCTCCTGTGCGGCTGCCCTTGAAGACTGCCCCAGTGGCTCTGAGGTGCTGCTGCTGCTGCTGCTGCTGCTGCTGCTGCTGTGTGTGTGTGTGTGTGTGTGTGTGTGTGTGTGTGTGTGTGTGTGTGTGTGTGTGTGTGTGTGTGTGTGTGTGTGTGTGTGTGTGTGTGTGTGTGTGTGTGTGTATGTGTGCGCATGTGTGTGTGTGTGTGTGTGTATATATATGTGTGTGTGAGCGTGTGTGGGTGGTCTGCTGTTCGTTTAGGTTGGTGTAGTCCATTAAGCAGACCCTCACCCCTCTGACCTGACGCATAATTCCACCTTTATAGTCGGCGTGCCGAGACCAAAGTCATATGTAGCTCTTTCTCTCTTTCTCTCTCTCTCTCTCTCTCTCTCACTGTTTCTCTCTCTCTCACTCTCTCTCTCTCTCTCTCTCTCTCTCTCTCTCTCTCTCTCTCGGCAGGCTTTCGTCTTGTTTCTTCCCGCTGTCAAACAGCCCTGATGGGATGTGGTCGACGGTACTCGCCCTCTCACTCCCTCACTCACAACACACACACACCACTCGACATCCCTCACTACTCTGATATTCTCTCCTCAGTGTGTGTCTGTCTCTGTGTGTGTGCATGTGTGTGTGTGCATGTGTAGTACATGTGTGTACTGTACGTGTGTGTATGTGAGTGAGATCTCTGTAGTTTCCACGGTGATTGGCTCAGCTCTTCTACTCGGTGGCCGTGACCCAGAGGTTTATCTTCACGTCTATTTACACCCAAGTGGTCGGAAGG
>NC_085861.1:46293721-46303721 GCF_034702125.1 Engraulis encrasicolus | reverse complement strand
AACCTAAAGTTAGAGAGAGTGGATAATACTCCTAGAATCTCTGCTAAAGTGTTCCATGTTCTCCAAAACAATAGTCGAATTGAATACGGTTAGTAGTCCTTAGTAGTAACCCTGCCCTCACCAACACCTTCATCCATGGCTGAAGCGCCCTTAAGCAAGGCACCTAACCCCCGATTGCTCCAGGACCTGTAACCAATACATTGTACCTAAAATAACTAAGTCGCTTTGGATAAAAAGTGTCAGCTAAGTATAATGTAATAATGTAATAATAATAATAGTAATGGTCAGCACGGCTCGATCTGTTCTCCTGAAGTAGTCTTTCTGGGTGCAAAAGAAAGCTTATGTTTTATCAAAAGCTTAGAAGGTTCAAGGCAAGGCAGTGCACTCATTCGGCAAGGGGAGATTTTCTGCATGAATACCTTGACTATTAGATTTAACCCCACCAAGTCCGATAAATTAGCGCATTATTCCCCATTTTAACAGCTCCAGTGGCTACTGTACCGTAAACACAAAAGAGGCTCTATTGTGGTTTCACACTCCAGACCAAACAAGGAGCGGGAAAAAAACCTAATTGTTGTGTTGCTTTTTTTAAAATCCTACTTTCTTTTCTGCACTGGAGTGGGGTGTCTTAATTGTTTTGCAAGGCTGTGTTTGATCCTCGGAGAACCATGTAATAAAGAGCCGCAAGAAAGGACGTTTCACGAGCGGGGAGGATGGTGACGATGAGCAGACACTTCGCTCGTTAAACGCGTCCCATCTCATCCCTCCTTTTTTAGCCTTTCCCATGCCATCACCCCCTTTTTCACTCCAGCCCACCTCATCCTATGTCAGGCCTGACCATAATAGTTGGTTCGTATGGGACGAATTGAGCGAAATGAGGCAAATGAGGTGTTCCATTCTGACGGCTTCAACTGTCAAAAGGTTTACATGGCAGCGAATTGAATTGATTGACACATTTGAGTTGTTGTTTTGATTGGCCGAAATGTATTCCTCATTTGCAGAGCATCTCTCAAAGAACTCTGCAGTTCACATGCCCCCAGAGGACTGAATGAGATTTTGGACCACTGTGACCCTCCCACCTCCCCACTTCACATCCCATCCTTTCTTGTGCCATCCCACTGCAAAAAACATCCATTCTTCTTATCCCACTTCCACCTATCCCACTCAATCTGATTCCATCCTTTCTCACAGCAGCTCTGAAAGATTCTGTAGTAATAGGACTTTTGGTCTGTGAGATCGTGCCAAACCCCACAATTTGTCATTTTGAGTCGCCAAAACACACACACAGTTGGCGAGTGAGCATGTGCGCTGCGGGCAGCACGCGCTCGCAGGAGATCGAGGAACTGGAGCGCTTCATCGACTCCTACGTGCTGGAGTACCAGGGCGAGGCCGTCACCGACGGGGACAAGACACAGGTCTCCCAGGTGAGCACGCTTAGGAGGACGCAAGACAAAGTAGCGATGGCGGCCACTGAGGCTGTTGAGGTTCGGCAAAACGCTAGCCCAATGTCTACAGGCCTTGTCTGGACTGAAATAAAAATGGACTTGGCTTCGATTGAGAAACTTATCTCAGTCGTTCTACAACAACAAGCAGATCTTGGTGCACGGCTTACCTCGCTTGATTATCCGCCACTACATGGGCCTTCCACGGATGTCTCCATGACCCCCGCCCCGGGTAGCTCTGCCTGGTCTACGGTAGCTGCTGGCAAGTCTCGCCGCCGCCCTCCTCCTGTCGCGGCGTGTCGGACTGGGGCTGTTTCGGATCTAGTGCTCCACAACGCCTTTGCTCCTCTTGCTGATCTCCCTACGTCGCCTGCCCCACGTCGGAGTGGATCTGGATGTCCGGATGAACAGGGCAGCGAATCTTGCCCCTCGCCTGCTATCCAGCCAGGCCATCCATCACCGCGCCAACATGTAGCTCGCAAAGCTACCTCCAAGCGCAACAGGTCCGCAGACAGCGACGGCTCGAGTCCAGAGCGCGTTTCTGATAAGCGGCTCAGGCCAGGCCATCCATCACCGCGTCAACATGTAGCTCGCAAAGTTACCTCCAAGCGCAACAGGTCTGCAGACAGCGACGGCTCGAGTCCAGAGCGCGTTTCTGATAAGCGGCTCAGAATCTCTTCTCCAACGATGGCCGCAGCAGATTGCATGGCCTCTACATCTCCAACAGCGGATAGCTTGTCAAGCCATCGGGCTACTGCGATGCCTCTGTTGGCTAATGATGCTGGTGTCGTTAGCTTGTGTAGCCCGTGTCAAACACCACCGGCGTTGTCCACGGCTGACAGCGTCCCTCAGCGTCCAGATGGTCTACAACTTCCTCCTCGCACCTCTATACACTTTAACCGCGATGTTCAATGCCCTCCTGAAATTCTCATTGTTGGTGATTCGATTGTCAGAGATCTGATTATTCCTAGTGCTATCACGTACTGTATCCCGGGAGGAAGGGCTATTGACATCTCTCATCTCATTCCGTCTCTATTGAACAGACATTCTTCCGTAAACACTGTCATTGCTCACGTGGGGACAAATGACGTCATGGCCCGGAACTCTGTGAAGCTACAGAATGAGCTGGAGACGTTATGTCTCACTGTTGAAAGCCTCGGGAAACGCTGCATAATGTCAGGCCCTATCCCACTTAGCTCCAGTAATTCAGAGCGTTTCAGCAGATTGCATAGTCTCCATACCTGGCTGAAACAATTCTGCAATCTAGCTGGTCATGATTTTATTGCTAATTTTGATATATTCTGGACCAAATCATTTTTATATAGATCTGATGGGGTGCATCCAAACAAACTGGGCCTACTAGAGCTAACCACCAACTTTATTCAGTTCATTGCTTTCAGCACACCTTGACATTCAACACAGCATGACCCAATCCAGTTCACAAACACACCCAGCTCTACTATGGGTCCTGCTGATAATTGCAGCTCTCCCTCTCCTGCTGTATCACTTGGGGATCAAACTACACAGGCAATAAGTAGCCCCTCTCATCACCTACAGATGGCCCTTCTTAATGTCAGATCACTTCGTTCTGCTGCTGCTTGCTCACCCTCCCATTCAAATACCTCCTCTGGCCAGCAGATGGCTCCTCGGAAATGTCAAAGCCTGCCCATCTGCAATGATATCTCCCTGCCAGAGACTGTCCTTCCTATTTCTTCTCCTGATATCCCTCTCAATAATGGACTAAGCCCTGAAGTCATGAATGCTACATGTCCATTGGAGTCTACCCCTGACGTTGTTCGCTTGGACAATCCATGTGTTTTTAAGGACAGAAAAGGCATTGGGTTAATCCACCTCAATATCAGAAGTATATTGCAACGAGATAAAATGGACCACCTAAATATTTTAATTGCTCAAACTAACACTGATATCTTGGTTTTATCAGAAACTTGGCTGAAGAGTGAAATTGATGACTCTGAAGTCAACCTTTCAGGCTACAATTTATTTAGAATTGACAGGGTTGGGAGGGGTGGGGGTGTGGCTATTTACGTGAAGTCACATTTTTCTGTCACATTTCTGTATTCCTTAAGTGAACCTAAATCCTTTGAATTTATTGCACTCAAGGTTCATTATGGCACCAATAACAACTCCTTCATAATAGTTGGGATCTATAGACCCCCGTCAGCTGATTCTAAATCCATAGATCAGCTGGCAGAATTGATATCTAGATTCACTGACTCAGAAGTTCTAGTTCTTGGGGATTTTAATATTGACTGGCTAACTGATGCCTCCAAACATCTTAGAGATGTTTTCTCGAGTCTATTTTTGGATCAACTTATTAATGATCCAACAAGACCAAACTCTAAGAACCTTAGCAAATCATCTCTTATTGATCTACTTTTTACAAATAAGATGAACAAAATTAGCGCAAGTGGTGTTTTTGATTTAGGGGTCAGCGACCACTGTCCCATTGCCTGTATTAGGCACAGCACTCTAACCAAAGCACTGCCTCACATTTTGGTTAAAAGAACTATGAAACATTTTAATGAGCAAGCTTTTTTAAATGATCTCTATGAAAGTGACATTCATCTAACAACTGAAATTCCTGATGCTGACTTGGCTCTACAGTTTTTCTCAAACTCATTTATTTGCATTGTTGACAAACATGCACCTTTTAAAAAGATAAGAGTAAAAAGTAGAACAAACCCATGGTTCACCCCTGAACTCTCCTCTCTTTTTCAGTCAAGAAATAAGGCTTGGTCATTAGCAAGGAGGAGCAAGGATGCCTCCGACTGGGCAAGTTTCAGGAAAATCAGGAACAGATGTACATTATCTGTAAGAAAGGCTAAATCTGACTATTACTTTAACCTTGTCTCTAGTTCGTACTCAGATCCTGCAAAATTCTGGAAGGCTGTAAATTACAAAAACAATAAATCTGTTACACCTATGCCTTCTTCAATTAAGTTTGATGATTGTCTACTACAAGACAAATCAGACATTTGCAGTGCTCTTAACAAACATTTTTCTTTAGCCAGTCAAAGTTTTGACAATAGCAATAATCATTCCTTTATACCTAGGGCTGGACATGATATGCGTATCAGAGACAATGTCAGAGACGATGATCTGGAATTCAGGCTTCATCCTGTGTCTAAGCATACAGTGCTATCTGCTTTATTAGCAATTGATAGTCGCAAATCCACTGGAGAAGACCAGCTAGATCCCCTTTTTCTTCGCACTGCGGCATATATAATAGCAGAGCCATTATTGCACATTTTCAATTTTTCTATTTCCACTGGAGTTGTCCCTACACTATGGAAATTTGCACACATTACCCCGTTGCACAAGGGGGGTGATAAGACTGACCCTAACAACTATCGACCAATATCCAAGCTACCGTGTCTCTCAAAAATACTAGAGAAGTTGGTAAATGATCAGCTCAAAGAATTTCTAAATACCAATAATATTTTGAGCCCTCTCCAATCAGGCTTTAGGCCTAAACATAGTACAGTTACTGCTGCTACTAAAGTAATGGATGATATTATCACTTCTCTTGACAAGAAAAAACATTGTGCTGCCATCTTTGTGGACTTATCCAAAGCATTTGACACCGTGGACCATTCTCTGCTTCTACAAATTCTGCCTGGTATTGGTTTTAATGCAAGTGCCTGTAAATGGTTCCAGAGCTACCTTTCAAACAGACACCATACTGTAAAATTGGGTAATACTCAATCTGACCCCCTGCTAATAACCAAGGGGGTCCCACAAGGTTCAGTATTAGGTCCGGTACTCTTCACCATGTACATAAATAGCATACTTTCTCTCCTTTCCAACTGCTCTATTCATCTATATGCAGATGATACAATTTTGTATTGTGTTGCAGATTCTGTACAGCTAGCCTTGGAGAAATTGCAGCAGTCTTTTAATATCCTACAAAATGCCTTCATTAGTCTTAAGCTTCTACTTAATGTAAGCAAGACTAAATGTATGGTCTTTACTCGATCTAAGCATGGCATGAAAAATGATTTTAATATATCTACTTTAGATGGGTCTGTTATTGAGAGAGTATCACATTATAAGTACCTGGGAATCTGGCTAGATGACAAGTTCACATTCAAGAAACATACTGACTGTCTTGTCACTACGCTCAGACAAAAGCTATCTTTCCTGCACAGAAATAAATATCACTTTCCTGTTTTCTGCAGAAAAAAGTTAATTGAAGCTACTTTTCTGTCTTCCCTTGACTATGGTGATATTATTTACAGACATGCACCACTCTCTAATCTGAAGGCACTTGACACTGTCTATCATTCAGCTCTTCGTTTTATTACTGGGGATCCATATAGTACACATCATTGCCTGTTATATGATAAAGTTGGGTGGGCTCCACTTTCTCACAGAAGGGACATGCATTATTTTATTTTTATTTATAAGGCCCTCACTGGCAAACTCCCATTTTATATTTCATCTCTTTTAGTTTGGCACTCCAACCCATACCAAACCCGCAGCAGCAATTTTTTACTGGAGGTCCCTTATGCCCGCACTGAACTGGGTAAAACAGCTTTTAGTGTCTGTGGACCTTCAGTTTGGAATAACTTACACAAAGGATGGGTCTTCAAGCCTTTGTGCCATTAGAACATTTTAAAGTTACACTGGGAAGTTTTTTATCACATACTTGCACTTGTTTTAACTCATAAGTTTTAATTCATAGTTTGTCTTAATTCTTACCTCTTATATGATTTATGGTGTATTGTGTATGTTCGTTGTTTATATATGATTTTATATGTGCAATTGTTTGTTTTACTCGACATCATTGTAAATGAGGGCTGGGCCCTCAATGATTCTTCGAGTTTAAATAAAATGAAATGAAATGAAAAAATACACTCAAAGAAAGAATGTGTGAACGACTCCATGTAACTGTATCCAATTTGGAGTCACACGTATTCACTGGATATTTTATTGCCACCTGTATTGATGGTGGTTCGAGTTGGATTTAGATCAGTCTAAACTCTGCATGGGGAAAGTGCATAGAATGCAGTTAGGATGGCTACCCCGTAGAGGGCAGAGGTAGGGAAGCTTGTTGGAGGTGGGATAAAGTGCACTTGAGGTTGGCAGTTTGGGAGATTTGTCTGTGGTGGCCCCATTCTATCTGTTGCTGTACGTGCCTAATGTGTCACTTTGAGCTACATATGCTTGAAAAAGAAAAAAAGGAAAAAAAAAAAGAAAAATGTGTGTGCGACACGACGCAAAGCTGTAACCAATTACCTCTCGGCAGGTCAGCCTGTTTCTGTGAAGGGGCTTTTGTTGTCCTGGGCCTCGTGTCTAAAAAAGGCCCTGAAAAATCAAGAGGCAACGTTGCTCAGAGGCCCCAGCTTACGACCCACTGGCCTCCCCTACCTCCCCGGCCTGCCTGCCTGTCTGCCTGTGCACAACCTGGCTGCCTGTTTGTTTTTGCTGTTATTCTGGGCTTCTCCGAGGCAGATATTAAACATACCGAGGTTGACTTGGGCACGACAAAGGCAGTTTTGGCAGCCCCCAGCCTGCCGATGACATCACCGCTTTGCCGTAGCTAAGCTAGCGGGTGCCTTCCGAGGCTCTTAGCGTGGAAATAGTTTCGTAATTATGCAGCCCTTTTGGCACGAGCTGCTTGTCCCTTTTTATGAACACATTTTTATTTTTTATTTTTTTATTTCGGGCTCCTTGAATCCAGCCAGACTCAGAGCTGTGCTCGGAAAAAGGAACTAAATTTGTGCTTTGCTTTGCTCACTCTGTGCGTGTGTGCGTCTCTGTGTGTGTATATAACGTTATGCAGAGTCCAAAATGTGCTTAGTAACACATTTGGTATGGAGGAGCTCATAAACAAGCTCTGCTGTAAGAATGATAACAGAGGAAGCTACAGGCGCGGACACTTTGTTGTGGCTGAGCTGGATGGTTCCTTTGGTAAGCGGCAACGCGGGATGTTTTTGAGATGTCTGTTCCTTCCAACCAATGAACCCTGGTATAAAACAACAAACACAAGTCCTCTGACAAGCTAAGGAACCAGCTGCAAGGATGTTTAGTGGATTGTTTTAATTTAATTTAACATTTTTTTAAAAATATATAATTTTGTGAATGTGAGTGGTGTTTTGAAATTCAGGGTGCCTTGTTTATCTGAGCTGTAAACACAAACATGTTCAGCATTTTGCCGAGTGCACAGCTATGCTGCGGTGAGTGGTTTTTCATGAAAGCAATTAGGCTTGGACTGTATTTTTATAGCAGCATTATAATTGTGTGCTATTATTGTATTTTAAATTGGCTCGATCAACTCAGCATCTTTCATGTCTCCCTTCCTCAAACTCAAACTCTCTTAATATTTGTGAAACACAAGTCTTGATTGAGGGTTTATTTTGTTATTTTTTTTTGAATTTTTTTCCAGAATGTTCCCAAGGTCTGTTGTTCTTTACAGTCCAAAAAACTTTCTGAGACCTATGTGCTAGTCAGCCCATATGACAAACCCAGCGACCTTCTGCGAGTCTGCGGTGAGAACCCCCCCAGCTCAGACTGAGCGCTCTCGTGGCATCATGTTGAATTGCCGTTGAAATTGAAGCGTCACTCTCTCCACCGACAGTAAAACCGACACAGACTTAACGCCCTCTTGTTCCTCTGAACACTCGTGCTCGCCTTGAGGCCCAGGCCTTTCGTGGCTGAGACGACTTGTCGAATCCCGACGTGGGCTCCCGCTTGATCAAGGCATCCTGTGGCAAGGCCTCCTTTTCTGATGCCGCTGTCCGTAGAATAGAGCGCTTATTACGGAGTGGTGCTGTAGTTTGTGCGAGACCGCAAAACGCATTAAAATGCAGACCATACTTCTTGCATTTGAATAACCACATAGGACTTGTTGTGTGAGCATGCAGGCTCTTCAAGCACCAGTGGTTGCATGTGTAGTGCATAGCTTCTTTCTCTGTTTCCAGTACAACTGTTGTTGTTTTCTCCCCCAAAGTCTAGTAAGTAAGATTTATTTGTATAACGCAGTGGTTCTCAACCTTTTTTGAACAAACGCCCCCTGGACCTCATCATAAGCCTCTCAACGCCCTCTTGACTTCATCATAAGCCATTTTTTATTAAAAAATAAAATACACTAATGCTCCCCAATGGAAACTACGAACCACCCCCTCTCAAGTGTGTCCTTCTCAACGCCCCCCTAGAGCTCCCCAACGCTCCCCTGGGGGACTGTAGAGCCCCCATTGAGAAGCAATAGCATAGCGCCTTTTTCAGACAAAACAGTCGCAAAGTGCTTTACAATAAGTACAAAATATATACGTACAAACACCTGTAGGCTTGCACACAGCATATAAAGTAGAGAGCATAGATGCTCACTTGCAGCACTCACACATAAACATACAGTACAAAAATCTTATACAAGCAATAAAATGCAGTAAAATATAGGAACAATATCAGGGGGATATAAAGTAGGCATTAAAGAAAGTCTACTCCATTGGCTCAAGAAGCATAAACCTCCACCAAAAAATATCCTGCAATCCTCCTCAGTGTGGTCTTCATTTGTTCGCCTTCTGAAGAAGAAACCGATGCAAAGAGTAGCGCTCGCCACTGCCCAAATTCGTAACACTCCATCGCAAACTATGGCCGTGTTATTTCTCCGGACGGCCATTTTTCATCCACCCAACACCGTCGCTCGGCCCCCGCGGCACAGCCGTTATCCCAGGCCCCGGCCACTGGCGAACAAAACACATTTCTATGTAACGAGCTCGTTTTCATTGAGATGATTAATCAGGCAGGCCCAGGGGCTAATAGTCCAGCGCGCTCGCCGGAGTCGGATTCGGCTTTTTAATCCCCAGCAATTTGCCACGGATTCCCCAGCTGCATTTGGGGTTGATAGCAAGCGGACTCGGCTTGACTTATATATATTTTTCTTCTTGCGCTCGGTACGAAAAAAAAAGAAAAGCCTGCTGCCCTGGGATGGAGCAGGACTGGGACCAGGAACAGTGGCCATGTTTTCTTACATTTTTCTCTCTTCCGTTTTAAGGCTTTGGATAGCGGGAAGAGGAGAAGCGAAGCAGCAGGGCCTTAAATCACCGGCCTTGATGGCTTTCTTTGGCCTTCGCTGCAGCTTCATTATGGAGACATTAGGGGACCTGTTTTCCTTTTGCGTCTGAGGTGAACCTTCCCTTGCTCTCATGGCTTGAGCGGGTGGTGGTGATCTGAGGCAGCCTGGTTCCGCACGCACGCACGCACGCACGCACATGCACATGCACACGCACACAAACACGCGCCCACACGCACATGCACACGCACACGCACACAAACACGTGCCTTGTTTGTTTTAGTTGCTTTGTTTGTTTTATCTGAATTTTATACACTTTTTTTAAGTCAATATTTCTGATGCTTTGTGCTTCCAAATTTCTCTCTCTCTCTCTCTCTCTCTCTCTCTCTCTCTCTCTCTCTCTCTCTCTCTCTCTCTCTCTCTCTCTCTCTCCTCTCTCTCTCTCTCTCTCTCTCTCTCTCTCTCTCTCTCTCTCTCTCTCTCTCTCTCTCTCTCTCTCTCTCTCTCCCCACCGCCTCATCTC